>NW_027040383.1:81431-173931 GCF_034236695.1 Oncorhynchus nerka | reverse complement strand
TAACCTCCCCCACGCCTACCTTTGACTCATTCCTCTCTGCCTCCTTCTTTCCACTCCTCTCCTCTTTGACCTCACCTCTCACCTTCCCCCTACTCACAAGGCAGGAAATACGCTCGACCTCATCTTTACTAGATGCTGTTCTTCCACTAACCTCATTGCAACTCCTCCAAGTCTCCGACCACTACCTTGTATCCTTTTCCCTCTCGCTCTCATCCAACACTTCCCACACTGCCCCTACTCGGATGGTATCGCGCCGTCCCAACCTTCGCTCTCTCTCCCGCTACTCTCTCCTCTTCCATCCTATCATCTCTTCCTCTGCTCAAACCTTCTCCAACCTATCTCCTGATTCTGCCTCCTCAACCCTCCTCTCCTCCCTTTCTGCATCCTTTGACTCTCTATGTCCCCTATCCTCCAGGCCGGCTCGGTCCTCCCTCCCGCTCCGTGGCTCGACGACTCATTGCGAGCTCACAGAACAGGGCTCCGGGCAGCCGAGCGGAAATGGAGGAAAATCCCGCCTCCCTGCGGACCTGACATCCTTTCACTCCCTCCTCTCTACATTTTCCTCTTCTGTCTCTGCTGCTAAAGCCACTTTCTACCACTCTAAATTCCAAGCATCTGCCTCTAACCCTAGGAAGCTCTTTGCAACCTTCTCCTCCCTCCTGAATCCTCCTCCCCTCCCCCTCCTCCCCTCTCTGCAGATGACTTCTGTCAACCATTTTGAAAAGAAGGTCGACGACATCCGATCCTCGTTTGCTAAGTCAAACGACACCGCTGGTTCTGCTCACACTGCCCTACCCTGTGCTCTGACCTCTTTCTCCTCTCTCTCCAGATGAAATCTCGTCGTCTTGTGACGGCCGGCCGCCCAACAACCTGCCCGCTTGACCCTATCCCTCCTCTCTTCTCCAGACCATTTCCGGAGACCTCCCTCCCTTACCTCACCTCGCTCATCAACTCATCCCTGACCGCTGGCTACGCCCTTCCGTCTTCAAGAGAGCGAGAGTTGCACCCCTTCTGAAAAAACCTACACTCGATCCTCCGATGTCAACAACTACAGACCAGTATCCCTTCTTTCTTTTCTCTCCAAAACTCTTGAACGTGCCGTCCTTGGCCAGCTCTCCCGCTATCTCTCTCAGAATGACCTTCTTGATCCAAATCAGTCAGGTTTCAAGACTAGTCATTCAACTGAGACTGCTCTTCTCTGTATCACGGAGGCGCTCCGCACTGCTAAAGCTAACTCTCTCTCCTCTGCTCTCATCCTTCTAGACCTATCGGCTGCCTTCGATACTGTGAACCATCAGATCCTCCTCTCCACCCTCTCCGAGTTGGGCATCTCCGGCGCGGCCCACGCTTGGATTGCGCCCTACCTGACAGGTCGCTCCTACCAGGTGGCGTGGCGAGAATCCGTCTCCACACCACGTGCTCTCACCACTGGTGTCCCCAGGGCTCTGTTCTAGGCCCTCTCCTATTCTCGCTATACACCAAGTCACTTGGCTCTGTCATAACCTCACATGGTCTCTCCTATCATTGCTATGCAGACGACACACAATTAATCTTCTCCTTTCCCCCTTCTGATGACCAGGTGGCGACCGCATCTCTGCATGTCTGGCAGACATATCCGTGTGGATGACGGATCACCACCTCAAGCTGAACTCGGCAAGACGGAGCTGCTCTTCCTCCCGGGAAGGACTGCCCGTTCCATGATCTCGCCATCACGGTTGACAACTCCATTGTGTCCTCCTCCCAGAGCGCTAAGAACCTTGGCGTGATCCTGGACAACACCCTGTCGCTCTCAACTAACATCAAGGCGGTGGCCCGTTCCTGTAGGTTCATGCTCTACAACATCCGCAGAGTACGACCCTGCCTCACACAGGAAGCGGCGCAGGTCCTAATCCAGGCACTTGTCATCTCCCGTCTGATTACTGCAACTCGCTGTTGGCTGGGCTCCCTGCCTGTGCCATTAAACCCCTACAACTCATCCAGAACGCCGCAGCCCGCCTGGTGTTCAACCTTCCAAGTTCCCCTCTCACGTCACCCCTCCTCCGCTCCCCTCCACTGGCTTCCAGTTGAAGCTCGCATCCGCTACAAGACCATGGTGCTTGCCTCACGGAGCTGTGAGGGGAACGGCACCTCAGTACCTCCAGGCTCTGATCAGGCCCTACACCCAAACAAGGGCACTGCGTTCATCCACCTCTGGCCTGCTCGCCTCCCTACCACTGAGGAAGTACAGTTCCCGCTCAGCCCAGTCAAAACTGTTCGCTGCTCTGGCCCCCCAATGGTGGAACAAACTCCCTCACGACGCCAGGACAGCGGAGTCAATCACCACCTTCCGGAGACACCTGAAACCCCACCTCTTTAAGGAATACCTAGGATAGGATAAAGTAATCCTCTCACCCCCTCCCCCTGAAAAGATTTAGATGCACTACTGTTCCACTGGAGGTCATAAGGTGAATGCACCAATTTGTAAGTCGCTCTGGATAAGAGCGTCTGCTAAATGACTTAAATGTAAATTTACTGACTAAAAGCCTCCAGCAGTCCTTTACTGACTGACTGAAAGCCTCCAACAGTCCTTTACTGACTGACTAACAGTCTACAACAGTCCTTTACTGACTAAAAGCCTCCAACAGTCCTTTACTGACTGACTAACAGCCTCCAACAGTCCTTTACTGACTGACTAAAAGCCTCCAACAGTCCTTTACTGACTGACTAAAAGCCTCCAACAGTCCTTTACTGACTGACTGAAAGCCTCCAACAGTCCTTTACTGACTGACTGAAAGCCTCCAACAGTCCAGTCCTTTACTGACTGAGCCTAACAGTCTACAACAGCCTCCAACAGTCCTTTACTGACTGACTAACAGCCTCCAGCAGTCCTTTACTGACTGACTGAAAGCCTCCAACAGTCCTTTACTGACTGACTGAAAGCCTCCAACAGTCCTTTACTGACTGACTAACAGTCTACAACAGTCCTTTACTGACTGACTAACAGTCTACAACAGTCCTTTACTGACTGACTAAAAGCCTGAGTGGTTTCCTTCCTCTCCGGCAACTGAGTTAGGAAGGACACCTGTATCTTGGTAGTGACTGGGTGTATTGATACACCATCCAAAGTGTAATTAATAACTTCACCATGCACCAATCGGTGCCCTTCTTTGCGAGGCATTGAAAAACCTCCTTATGGGGTATTGTGATGTCAATATGGGGTATTGTGATGTCATTATGGGGTATTGTGATGTCATTATGGGGTATTGTGATGTCAATATGGGGTATTGTGATGTCATTATGGGGTATTGTGATGTCATTATGGGGTATTGTGATGTTAATATAGGGTAGAGTGATGAGGGGGAAGAAAACAACTTCATCCATTTTAGAATAAGGCTGTAATGTAACAAAATGTGGTAAAAGTCAATGGGGTATTGAATACTTTCAAATGCTCTGTATATAACCTCAGTAGTACAGTGGTCTGTTAGTAAACCATGTGTTATTGACAGACTGTCCCAATATGGGGTAGAGAGATGTCATTAGGGAGATTGTGATGATTATGGGGTAGAGTGATGTCATAGAGAGACAAAAGAGAGAGACAAAGAGAGAGACAGATGAGGGAGAGAGAAGACAGACAGGGGTAGACATACAGAGAAAATGGGGATAAGGTAGAGAAAGAGGGAGAGAGACAGACAGGGGTAGACATACAGAGAAAATGGGGATAGAGGTAGAGAAAGAGGGGGAGAGACAGAGGGATAAATAGTTCCTGAATTAGATCTGAGAGGCTCTGGTCCCTTTAGATGTCTCCTCAGCTAACCAAAGCCCAGCCTGAGCATGTGAAGCATTCTGCCAAAGCTGGCACAGACACAGCCACAGCCACAGAGACCACCCCATGCTAATAACTGCAATGTGTTAGCTACAATAAAGCACTCTGCACTGAGACACTCCACACTATTTTTCACTTGCACACACACACAAGACTCTGCCTCTCTCTCTCTACCTCCCTCCATCTCTCTCCCTCCCCTCTCCCTCCCTCCGCCCCTCCCTCTCTCCCTCCGCCCCTCCCTCCATCTCTCTCTCCCCTCTCCCTCCGAGACTCCCTCTCTCTCCTCCAGAGCCCCTCCCTCGCTCTCCCTCCCTCTCCCTCCCTCCCTCCGGGATAAATCGTTCCCTCTCTCCCTCCACCCTCTCTCTCTGGCCTCCTCTCCCTCCATCTCTCCCTCTCTCTCTCTCTCCCTCCAAGCCCTCTCTCTCCCCACCCTCCATCTCTCCTGCCCTCCATCTCTCCCTAGCTGGCACAGCCACTCCCTCCACTCCCCTCCGCCCCCTCCTCTCTCTCCCTCCGCCTCCCTCTCTCCCTCTCCACTGAGACCCTCCCTCTCTCTGCCTCCTCCATCTTGCACCCTCCCCTCTCCCTCTCCGCCTCCCTCTCTCCCTCCGCCTCCCTCCGCCCCTCCCTCCATCTCTCTCCCTCCCCTCTCCTCCCTCCCCTCCCTCTCTCCCTCCGCCCCTCCCTCCATCTCTCTCTCTCCCCCTCTCCCTCCGCCCCTCCCTCTCTCTCCCTCCGCCCCTCCTCGCTCTCCCTCCCTCTCCCTCCCTCCCTCCTCCGCCCCTCCCTCGCTCTCCTCCCTCCCTCTCTCCCTCCACCCCTCCCTCTCTCTCCCTGCGCCCCTCCCTCTCTCCCTCCATCTCTCCCTCCCCCTCTCTCTCTCTCCCTCCGCCCCCTCCCTCTCTCTCCCCACCCCTCCCTCTCTCTCTCCTGCGCCCCTCCATCCCTCCCCTCTCTCCCCCCTCCCGCCCCTCGCCCTCCCCTCTCCCTCCGCCCTCCCTCCACCCCCTCCCTCTCTCTCCCTCCCCCTCCATCTCTCTCCCTCTCTCCGCCTCCTCCCCCTCTCTCCCTCCGCCTCCCTCTCTCTCCCTCCCTCCCTCTCTCTCCCTCCCCTCTCCCTCCTCTCCGCCTCCTCCTCCCCTCCCTCCGCCCCTCCTCTCCTCCCCTCCCTCCATCCCTCTCCCTCCCCCCTCCTCTCTCTGCCTCCCTCCATCTCTCTCCCTCCCCTCTCCCCCTCCGCCCCTCCCTCTCTCCCTCCGCCCCTCCCTAGGACCCTCCCTCCCCTCTCTCTCTCTCCCCTCTCCCTCCGCCTCCCCTCTCTCTCCCTCCGCCCCTCCCTCGCTCTCCCTCCCCTCTCCCTCCCTCCCTCCCTCCGCCCCTCCCTCGCTCTCCCTCCCTCCTCTCTCCCTCCACCCTCCCTCTCTCTCCCTCGCCCCTCCCTCTCTCCCTCCATCTCTCCCTCTCTCCCTCCGCCCCTCCCTCTCTCCCCACCCCTCCCTCTCTCTCCCTGCGCCCCTCCATCTCTCCCTCCCC
The DNA here is from genome assembly GCF_034236695.1 of Oncorhynchus nerka. Taxonomy (NCBI): domain Eukaryota; kingdom Metazoa; phylum Chordata; class Actinopteri; order Salmoniformes; family Salmonidae; genus Oncorhynchus; species Oncorhynchus nerka. Next base: position 168,593 of record NW_027040383.1, on the reverse strand, counting down.
TCTCCCTCCCTCTCTCTCCGCCCCCTCCCTCCCCCCCCTCCCCTCTCTCTCCCTCCGCCCCTCCCTCCACCTCCTCTCTCTCTCCCTGCGCCCCTCCATCTCTCCCTCCTCTCTCTCCGCCTCCCTCCCCTCTCCCTCCGCCCCCCTCTCTCTCCCTCCGCCCCTCCCTCTCTCCCTCCGCCCCTCCCTCTCTCCCCTCTCTCTCCGCCCCTCCCTCCACCCCTCCCTCTCTCTCCCTCTCTCCAACCCTCCCTCTCTCTCTCTCTCCAACCCTCCCTCTCTCTCCCTCCGCCCCTCCCTCCGCCCCTCCCTCTCTGGGAAGCGTTCATTAATGTCTAATAATCTCTCCCTCCGCCCCTCCATCCCTCTCCCTCCCTCTCCCTCCACCCCTCCCTCCCTCCACCCCTCCCTCTCTCTCCCTCCGCCCCTCCCTCCGCCTCTCCCTCCACCCCTCCCTCTCTCTCTCTCTGCCCCTCCCTCCCTCCGCCTCTCCCTCCGCCCCTCCCTCTCCCTCCGCCCCTCCCTCCCTCCGCCTCTCCCTCCGCCTCTCCCTCCACCCCTCCCTCTCTCTCTCTCCGCCCCTCCCTCCCTCCGCCTCTCCCTCCGCCCCTCCCTCCGCCTCCCTCTCCTCCCTCCGCCTCCCTCTCTCCCTCTCCCTCCGCCCCTCTCTCTGCCTCCCTCCATCTCTCTCCTCCCCCTCTCCCTCCCTCCGCCCCTCCCTCTCTCCCCTCCGCCCCTCCCTCCGCCCCTCCCTCCATCTCTTCCCTCCCCTCTCTCCCTCCCTTTCCCTCCCTCTCTCCCTCCGCCCCTCCCTCCATCTCTCTCTCTCCCCTCTCCCTCCGCCTCTCTCTCTCCCTCCGCCCCTCCTCGCTCTCCCTCCCTCTCTCCCTCCCTCCCTCCCTCCGCCCTCCCTCGCTCTCCCTCCCTCCCTCTCTCCCTCCACCCCTCCTCTCTCTCCCTGCGCCCCTCCATCTCTCCCTCCCCCTCTCTAGAACTCTCTCCCTCCGCCCCTCCCTCTCTCTCCCCACCCCTCCCTCCTCTCCCTGAGCCCCTCCATCTTCCTCCCCCTAGACTCCTCAGGTTCCGCCCCTCCCTACCCATAAAGCCTCCCTCCTCTCCTCCGCCCCTCCTCTTCTCCCTGCGCCCCTCCATCTCTCCCTCCTCTCTCTCCGCCCCTCCCTCCCCTCTCCCTCCTCCGCCTCCCCTCTCTCCTCCGAGGTTTCTCCCTCCGCTCCTCTCTCCCTCTCTCTCCGCCCCTCCCTCCACCCTCCCTCTCTGAGAGAGGTTCCCTATGCTCTCTCTCCAACCCTCCCTCTCTCTCCCTCCGACCCTCCCTAAAGCCCCTCCCTCTCTGAGAGAGCGTTCAGTATGCTAATAATCTCTCCCTCCGCCCCTCCATCCCTTAGGACCCTCCCTCTGAGGTTTAGTATGAGACCCCTCCCTCCCTCCACCCCTCCCTCTCTCTCCCTCCGCCCCTCCCTCCGCCTCTCCCTCCACCCTACCCATAAAGCTCTCTCTGCCCTCCCTCCCTCCGCCTCTCCCTCCGACTCCCTCCGCCTCCCTCTCCCTCCGACCCTCCCTCCCTCCGCCTCTCTGAGAGAGGTTTCCGCCCCTCCCTCCTCCGCCTCTCCCTCAACCCCTTCCGACCCTCCCTCCGCCCTCTGAGCCCTCTCTTCATTAATGTCTAATAACAGGTTAAGATCTAAGGATGTGATCTGGCAGTTTGGAGTTTTCCCTCACGTGGTTTTACACATTTTTACTAAACTGCACAATAACATTAGCTCAAACAACGTATTCTAGTTCATAATAGACATTACAAAAATATCGTCCGACCTGAAGCCATTGGGATGAGTGAGGAACATCATTCACGAATGTTATTGTGCAGTTTAACCATAAAGCCCTCAGAGAGGTTTAGTATGCTAGACTCCAACAGGTTAGGACCCTACCCATAAAGCCCTCTGAGAGAGGTTTAGTATGCTAGACTCCAACAGGTTAGGACCCTACCCATAAAGCCCTCTGAGAGAGGTTTAGTATGCTAGACTCCAACAGGTTAGGACCCTACCCATAAAGCCCTCTGAGAGAGGTTTAGTATGCTAGACTCCAACAGGTTAGGACCCTACCCATAAAGCCCTCTGAGAGAGGTTTAGTATGCTAGACTCCAACAGGTTAAGACTAAGAAGGTGTTGTCAGGCTGTGGGAACATAAAACCCTCTGAGAGAGGTTTTACATCTCTACTGTATCTAGCTTCTTATAAAGATCAACATGTGTCAAGTACTGTAAATATCCAAATCAAGTTATTCAGGTCAACATAACAGAGCAGTTATGTTACTACAGTACATCACTACATCCTCCCCCGAGTTCAGGGATGTGGTTGTCTGTATCAATATAATCTGATGAGACATGTTTCATGTCTTCATAACGGTCTGGATGAATCAGACATTACGGCAATACAACAGAACCCTGCCCCAGTCTCCAGGCCCAGAAGTCAGTGTGTTCTTCTCCTTGATTCTCCTCAACAAGAGGCCACGGTGCAGTGGAGACGACTACTGACAGAGAGAGAGAGAGAGAGTGAGAGAGAGACAGAGAGAGACAGAGAGAGAGAGACAGAGAGAGAGAGAGAGACAGAGAGAGAGAGAGAGAGAGAGAGAGAGACAGAGAGAGAGAGACAGAGAGAGAGAGAGAGAGAGACAGACAGAGAGAGAGAGACAGAGAGAGAGAGAGAGCGAGACAGACAGAGAGAGACAGAGAGAGAGACAGAGAGAGAGAGAGAGAGATGCGAGACAGACAGAGAGAGACAGAGAGATAAAGCCTTCAGAGAGAGACAGAGAGAGAGACAGAGAGAGAGAGACCCTACCCAGAGAAGCCCTCTGAGAGAGAGAGAGAGACAGAGAGAGAGAGAGAGACAGTTTTAAGAGAGAGAGAGAGAGAGAGAGAGGTTTAGAGAGAGACAGAGAGAGAGACAGAGAGAGAGAGAGAGACAGAAAGAGCCTCTGAGAGAGAGAGAGACAGAGAGAGACGTCCTCTCCCTCCCTGTCAGCTGGAAATTATAATGGTCTCAAGGTTCTGTGAAAGACTTAATAAGCAATTACAACATAATTATAACACATGTAAAGCCTTCTGAGTTGGTCATTTTAGAAGCAATGTGGTCAGCGTCAGGCAGGCGTTAGACGTCTCCAAGCATAAATGTTTATTAGATTTCAGCTAAACCATATGCCTCCAACAATCCCTCTAGGACCCTACCCATAAAGCCCCTCTGACAATTTCTCTCTCTCTCCCACAATCCTCCCTCCCAAAATCCTCTCTCCCTTCTCCCAAAATCCTCTCTCTCTAGATCCCCTCTCTCTCTCTCCCCACAATCCCTCTCTCTCTAACTACCCACTACCCCCCACCACCCCAACCCCCATACCACCACCCCACCATCCCCCCTACACATCACCCACCCCACCACCCCTACACATCACCCATACCCACCTCCCCCTACCCCATATCATCCCCCTACCCCATATCATCCCCCTACCCCATATCATCCCCTACTCCAACATATCATCCCCTACCCATATCATCCCCCTACCCCATATCATCCCCCTACCCCATATCATCCCCCACCCCATATCATCCCCTACCCCATATCATCCCCCTACCCCATATCATCCCCCCTACCCCATATCATCCCCTACCCCATATCATCCCCCTACCCCATACCACCACCCTTACCCCATATCATCCCCTACCCCATATCATCCCCCTACCCCATATCATCCCCTACCCCATACCATCCCTGACCCCATACCACCACCCCAACCCCATATCATCCCCTGACCCCATATCAACCCCCCGACCCCACATCATCCCCCTACTCCATATCATCCCCTGACCCCATACCACCACCCCAAATCACGGAGACGGGCCCAGATGAAAGCAAAAACTCAATAACACACGCACTCCCTCCCCCTCTCCCTCCCTCTCTGAGGCGAAGTGGATCCTGACTCTTTACTAAAAAGCAATATATCAACGAGACAAGGACAGGAAAGCTTAATTTGAGAAGAAAATCCCTCTACTTTCAGAGAAACATAAAATAAATTCAGTACAATATAGTGGAGAAAAAAACAGGGTTTTTTTTATTGGTTAGAAAAGAATCCAATCAAAATGTCCTGCCTTATATGGTCAGTCATCCCTGCTATAATGACTCCGGGGTCAGAGGGAGCTACCACTCAGCTACCACTCAGCCTGGGACGTACAGACCACCCACGGTATGAGGAACACAGTGTCATACAACCATAGGGGTTTTTCACTGAGACACTTCTACACAAACTTCCACTGGACTCTCTCTTCAAGTGTTCCCTTCACAGAACTAGTCCATTATTAATCACACCCAACATATATGGGGGCTGGTTTCCCGGACAGACAGTTGTGAAGTTCGGAAGTTTACATACACCTTAGCCAAATACATTTAAACTCAGTTTCTCCATAATTCCTGACATTTAATCCTCGTAAAAAAAATTCCCTGTTTTAGGTCAGTTAGGTAGCGTTGCCTTTAAATTGTTTAACTTGGGTCAAACGTTTTGGGTAGAGAAACAAGCTTCCCACAATAAGTTGGGTGATTTTTGGCTCATTCCTCCTGACCAGAGCTGGTGTACCGGAGTCAGGTTTGTAGGCCTCTATGCTCTCACCTACGTTTCTATGGGATTGAGGTCAGGGCTTTGTGACGGCCACTCCAATACCCTGACTTTGTTGTCTTTAAGCCATGTTTCCACAACTATGGAAGTCTGCTTGGGGTCATTGTCCATTTGAAAGACCCATTTGCAACCAAGCTTTAACTTCCTGACTGATGTCTTGAGATGTTGCTCCAATATATCCACATGTTTCCTCGTGATGTCATCTATTTTGTGAAGTGCACCAGTCCCTCCTGCAGCAAAGTACCCCCACAACATGATCTGCTGCTCACCCCGTGCTTCACGGTTGTGAAGGTGTTCTTCTCTCTGTCAGCTCCCCAACCTAAACCCAGCTCCCCGACCTAAACCCAATGTCAGCTCTCAAAACCTAAACCCAATGTCAGACTCCTAAACCTAAACCCAATGTCAGCTCTCCGACCTATACCCAATGTCAGCTCCCGACCTAAACCCAATGTCAGCTCCCGACCTAAACCCAATGTCAGCTCCCCGACCCAAACCAACGTCAGCTCCCCCGACCTAAACCCAACGTCAGCCCGACCTAAACCCAACGTCAGCCCCCGACCAAACCCAACGTCAGCTCCCGACCTAAACCCAATGTCAGCTCCCCCTAAACCCAATGTCAGCTCCCCAACCTAAACCCAACGTCAGCTCCCCAACCTAAACCCAACGTCATCTCCCGACCTAAACCCAACGTCAGCTCCCCCTAAACCCAACGTCAGCTCCCGACCTAAACCCAATGTCAGCTCCCCCTAAACCCAATGTCAGCTCCCCCTAAACCCAATGTCAGCTCCCCGACCTAAACCCAATGTCAGCTCCGACCTAAACCCAATGTCAGCTCCCGACCTAAACCCAATGTCAGCTCCCGACCTAAACCCAATGTCAGACCCCTAAACCTAAACCCATATCAGGACCCCTAAACCCAATATCAGACCCCTAAACCTGAACCCAATCATCCCCTAAACCCAATCATCCCCCTAAACCCAATGTAGGACCCTAAACCCAACCTAAACCCAATGTAGGACCCCTAAACCTAAACCCAATGTAGGACCCCTAAACCCAATGTAGGACCCCTAAACCTAAACCCAATAGGACTCCAAACCCAATCAGGACCCCTAAACCTAAACCCAATCATCCCCTAAACCCAATGTAGGACCCCTAAACCCAATGTCAGACCCTAAACACAATGTCTGCTCCCCAACCTAAACCCAACCAGGACCCTAAACCCAATGTAGGACCCCTAAACATAAACCCAATGTAGGACTCCTAAACCCAATGTAGGACCCCTAAACCCAATGTCAGACCCCTAAACACAATGTCTGCTCCCCAACCTAAACCCAATGTCAGATCCCCTAAACCCAATGTAGGACCCTAAACCCAATCATCCCCCTAAACCCAATGTAGGACCCCTAAACCTAAACCCAATGTCAGACCCCTAAACCTAAACCCAATGTAGGAGCCCTAAACCTAAACCCAATGTCAGACCCCTAAACCCAATGTAGGACCCCTAAACCCAATGTCAGACCCCTAAACCCAATGTAGGACCCCTAAAGTTTAGGACCCCTAAACCCAATGTAGGACCCCTAAACCCAATGTAGGACCCCTAAACCCGGATCCCTAAACCCAATGTAGGATCCCTAAACCCAATGTTAGAACCCTAAACCCCTAAACCCAATGTAGGACCCCTAAATCCAATGTAGGACCCCTAACCCCAATGGAAGGCCCTTAACCCTAACCCCAATGGAAGGCCCTTAAACCTAACCCCAATCAAAATGTCCTAAACCTAACCCCAATGGGAGCCCTTACCCTAACCCCAATGGGAGGCCCTTAACCCTATCCCCAGATGGGAGGCCCTTAACCCTAAACCCAATCAGCCCCTAACCCTCAGCAATGGGAGGCCCCACCCTAAACGCAATGGGAGGCCCTTAACCCTAAACCCAATGGAAGGCCCTTATACCCTAAACCCAATGGAAGGGTTTTTCAACCCTAAACCCACTGGAGGCCCAAACCCTTAACCCTAAACCCTGGAAGGCCCTTAACCCTTCAAGTGTTCCCTTAACCCCAAACCCAATGGAAGGCCCTTAACCCTAAAACAAATGGAAGGCTGGTTAACCCAATGGAAGGCCCTAAACCCTAAACCCAATGGAAGGCCCTTAGCCCTAAACCCAATGGAAGGCCCTTAGCCCTAAACCCAATGGAAGGCCTCAGCCCTAAACCCAATGGAAGGCCCTTAGCCCTAAACCCAGCCCTAAAAACCCAATGGAAGGCCCTTAGCCCTAAACCCAATGGAAGGCCCTTAACCCAATGGAAGGCCCTAAACCCTAAACCCAATGGAAGGCCCTGTTTTAGCCCTAAACCCAATGGAAGGCCCTTAGCCTTTAAACCCAATGGAAGGCCCTTAGCCCTAAACCCAATGGAAGGCCCTTAGCCCTAAACCCAATGGAAGGATTTTAGCCCTAAACCCAATGGAAGGCCCTTAACCCTAAACCCAATGGAAGGCCCTTAACCCAATGGAAGGCCCTTAACCCTAACCCCAATGGAAGGCCCTAACCCCAATGGAAGGCCCTAAACCCTAAACCCAATGGAAGGCCCTAAACCCTAAACCCAATGGAAGGCCCTTAACCCTAAACCCAATGGAAGGCCCTTAACCCTAAACCCAATGGAAGGCCCTTAACCCTAAACCCAATGGAAGGCCCTTAACCCTAAACCCAATGGAAGGCCCTTAACCCTAAACCCAATGGAAGGCCCTTAACCCTAAACCCAATGGAAGGCCCTTAACCCTAACCCCAATGGAAGGCCCTAAACCCAATGGAAGGCCCTAACCCCAATGGAAGGCCCTAACCCTCTATTTCTGAAACTATCCGCCGCCATTGTCGCAACCCCTATTACCAGCCTGTTCAACCTCTCTCTCATATCGTCTGAGATCCCCAAGGATTGGAAAGCTGCCGCAGTCATCCCCCTCTTCAAAGGGAGAGACACCCTGGACCCAAACTGTTACAGACCTATATCCATTCTGCCCTGCCTATCTAAGGTCTTCGAAAGCCAAGTCAACAAACAGGTCATTGACCATCTCGAATCCCACCGTACCTTCTCCGCTATGCAATCTGGTTTCCGAGCCGGTCACGGGTGCACCTCAGCCACACTTAAGGTACTAAACGACATCATAACCGCCATCGATAAAAGACAGTACTGTGCAGCAGTCTTCATCGACCTTGCCAAGGCTTTCGACTCTGTCAATCACCATATTCTTATCGGCAGACTCAGTAGCCTCGGCTTTTCGGATGACTGCCTTGCCTGGTTCACCAATTACTTTGCAGACAGAGTTCAGTGTGTCAAATCGGAGGGCATGTTGTCCGGTCCTCTGGCAGTCTCTATGGGGTGCCACAGGGTTCAATTCTCGGGCCGACTCTTTTCTCTGTATATATCAATGATGTTGCTCTTGCTGCGGGCGATTCCCTGATCCACCTCTACGCAGACGACACCATTCTATACACTTTGGCCCGTCATTGGACACTGTGCTATCTAACCTCCAATCGAGCTTCAATGCCATACAACACTCCTTCCGTGGCCTCCAACTGCTCTTAAACGCTAGTAAAACCAAATGCATGCTTTTCAACTGATCGCTGCCTGCACCCGCTTGCCCGACTAGCATCACCACACTGGATGGTTCCGACCTTGAATATGTGGACACCTATAAGTACCTAGGTGTCTGGCTAGACTGCAAACTCTCCTTCCAGACCCATATCAAACATCTCCAATCGAAAAATCAAATCAAGAGTCGGCTTTCTATTCCGCAACAAAGCCTCCTTCACTCACGCTGCCAAGCTTACCCTAGTAAAACTGACTATCCTACCGATCCTCGACTTCGGCGATGTCATCTACAAAATGGCTTCCAACACTCTTCTCAGCAAACTGGATGCAGTTTATCACAGTGCCATCCGTTTTGTCACTAAAGCACCTTATACTACCCACCACTGCGACTTGTATGCTCTAGTCGGCTGGCCCTCGCTACATATTCGTCGCCAGACCCACTGGCTCCAGGTCATCTACAAGGCCATGCTAGGCAAAGCTCCGCCTTATCTCAGCTCACTGGTCACGATGGCAACACCCATCCGTAGCACGCGCTCCAGCAGGTGTATCTCATTGAGCATCCCCAAAGCCAACACCTCATTCGGCCGGCCGCCTTTCGTTCCAGTACTCTGCTGCCTGTGACTGGAACGAATTGCAAAAATCGCTGAAGTTGGAGACTTTTATCTCCCTCACCAACTTCAAACATCAGCTATCTGAGCAGCTAACCGATCGCTGCAGCTGTACATAGTCTATCGGTAAATAGCCCACCCATTTTTACCTACCTCATCCCCATACTGTTTTTATTTATTTACTTTTCTGCTCTTTTGCACACCAATATCTCTACCTGTACATGACCATCTGATCATTTATCACTCCAGTGTTAATCTGCAATATTGTAATTATTCGCCTACCTCCTCATGCCTTTTGCACACATTGTATATAGACTCCCCTTTTTTTCTCTACTGTGTTATTGACTTGTTAATTGTTTACTCCATGTGTAACTCTGTGTTGTCTGTTCACACTGCTATGCTTTATCTTGGCCAGGTCGCAGTTGCAAATGAGAACCTGTTCTCAACTAGCCTACCTGGTTAAATAAAGGTGAAATAAAAATAAAAATAAAAAATTTAAAAAACTTTAACCCAATGGAAGGCCCTTAACCCAATGGAAGGCCCTTAACCCAATGGAAGGCCCTAAACCCAATGGAAGGCCCTAACCCCAATGGAAGGCCCTAAACCCAATGGAAGGCCCTAAACCCTAACCCCAATGGAAGGCCCTTAACCCTAACCCCAATGGAAGGCCCTAAACCCAATGGAAGGCCCTAACCCCAATGGAAGGCCCTAACCCCAATGGAAGGCCCAATGGAAGGCCCTTAACCCTAACCCCAATGGAAGGCCTAACCCCAATGGAAGGCCCTAACCCCAATGGAAGGCCCTAACCCCAATGGAAGGCCCTAACCCCAATGGAAGGCCCTAAACCCAATGGAAGGCCATAACCCCAATGGAAGGCCCTAAACCCAATGGAAGGCCCAAACCCCAATGGAAGGCCCTAACCCCAATGGAAGGCCCTTAACCCCAATGGAAGGCCATAACCCCAATGGAAGGACCTAAACCCAATGGAAGGCCCAAACCCCAATGGAAGGCCCTAACCCAATGGAAGGCCCTAAACCCAATGGAAGGCCCTTAACCCTAACCCCAATGGAAGGCCCTAAACCCAATGGAAGGCCCTAACCCCAATGGAAGGCCCTAAACCCAAATGGAAGGCCCTAAACCCTTAACCCAATGGAAGGCCCTAAAACCCAATGGAAGGCCCTAAACCCAATGGAAGGCCCTTAACCCAATGGAAGGCCCCCCAATGGAAGGCCCTAAACCCAATGGAAGGCCCTAACCCCAATGGAAGGCCCTAACCCAATGGAAGGCCCTAAACCCAATTAACCCAATGGAAGGCCCTTAACCCAATGGAAGGCCCTTAACCCAATGGAAGGCCCTTAACCCAATGGAAGGCCCTTAACCCAATGGAAGGCCCTTAACCCAATGGAAGGCCCTTAACCCAATGGAAGGCCCTTAACCCAATGGAAGGCCCTTAACCCAATGGAAGGCCCTTAACCCCAACGCAGATTCCCTTAACTCTCTGTAATCTGCAGACTGCAGTAATGGAATGAATAGCAGCCTGTTGTCCGGAGGGCCTCTGGAGAGGGATTAGTCTGTAGAGAGGAGCATCCTGTACACCATGTATTGATCACCAGTGGCCTGACTCACTGACTGCAGGAAGCTGAGGGTTTATCCCCCCCCCCCCCTCCACTTCCTGTCTGAGGAGAGCAGTAACCATAACCACAGCCTGCTGTAAGTCTGACCACTAGGAACCCAGCTCCATCAACAACAGCGGCTTACTGAAAACCCCTCCTCTCACCGAGGCTTTACCAGGGAACTAAAAGACACACTTCGCCAGGGAACTAAAAGACACACTTTACCAGGGAACTAAAAGACACACTTTACCAGGGAACTAAAAGACACACTTTACCAGGGAACTAAAAGACACACTTTACCAGGGAACTAAAAGACACACTTTACCAGGGAACTAAAAGACACACTTTACCAGGGAACTAAAAGACACACTTTACCATGGAACTAAAAGACACACTTTACCAGGAAACTAAAAGACACACTTTACTGCAGATTTGATGTGAACTTTTATTTAAGGAGGAAAAGACCACTGAGAACTAAAAGACACATTTAAAGGACCAGGGAACTAAAGACACAGCAGGAACAACACCACCACAGAACTAAAAGACACACTTTACCAGGGAACTAAAAGACACACAATACCACCACAGACATGAACAGGAACTACAAACCACCACACGATGATGGACAGCATACACTTACCAGGAACGGTGAACAGGACAACACACAATTTACCAGGGAACTAAAAGACACAGACGATGATGGACAGGGAACTACAATACCACCACAGGGAACAGGAAACACACTACCACCACAGACGATGATGGAACTAAAAGACACACCACAGACGATGATGGAACTACAATAGACACACGATGAACAGGACAACATACAATACAGACGATGAACAGGACAACATACAATACCACCACCGATGGGACAACATACAATACCACCACAGACGAAGAACAGGACAACATACAATACCACCACAGACGATGATGGAACATACAATACCACCACAGACGCGAACAGGACAACATACAATACCACCACAGACGATGAACAGGACAACATACAATACCACCACAGACGATGAACAGGACAACATACAATACCACCACAGACGATGATGGACAGCATACAATACCACCACAGACGATGATGGACAGCATACAATACCACCACAGACGATGATGGACAACATACAATACCACCACAGACGATGACCAGGACAACATACAATACCACCACAGACGATGAACAGGACAACATACAATACCACCACAGGCGATGAACAGGACAACATACAATACCACCACAGACGATGAACAGGACAACACACAATACCACCACAGACGATGATGGTGCATACAATACCACCACAGACGATGAACAGGACAACATACAATACCACCACAGACGATGATGGACAACATACAATACCACCACAGACGATGAACAGGACAACATACAATACCACCACAGACGATGAACAGGACAACATACAATACCACCACAGACGATGAACAGGACAACATACAATACCACCACAGACGATGATGGACAACATACAATACCACCACAGACGATGAACAGGACAACATACAATACCACCACAGACGATGAACAGGACAACATACAATACCACCACAGACAATGAACAGGACAACATACAATACCACCACAGACGATGAACAGGACAACATACAATACCACCACAGACGATGAACAGGACAACATACAATACCACCACAGACGATGAACAGGACAACATACAATACCACCACAGACGATGAACAGGACAACACACAATACCACCACAGACGATGATGGACAGCATACAATACCACCACAGACGACGAACAGGACAACATACAATACCACCACAGACGATGAACAGGACAACACACAATACCACCACAGACGATGAACAGGACAACATACAATACCACCACAGACGATGATGGACAGCATACAATACCACCACAGACGATGATGGACAGCATACAATACCACCACAGACGATGAACAGGACAACATACAATACCACCACAGACGATGAACAGGACAACATACAATACCACCACAGACGATGATGGACAACATACAATACCACCACAGACGATGAACAGGACAACATACAATACCACCACAGACGATGAACAGGACAACATACAATACCACCACAGACGATGAACAGGACAACATACAATACCACCACAGACGACGAACAGGACAACACACAATACCACCACAGACGATGATGGACAGCATACAATACCACCACAGACGACGAACAGGACAACATACAATACCACCACAGACGATGAACAGGACAACATACAATACCACCACAGACGATGACCAGGACAACATACAATACCACCACAGAGGATGAACAGGACAACATACAATACCACCACAGACGATTAACAGGACAACATACAATACCACCACAGACGATGAACAGGACAACATACAATACCACCACAGACGATGATGGACAGCATACAATACCACCACAGACGATGAACAGGACAACATACAATACCACCACAGACGATGAACAGGACAACATACAATACCACAGACGATGATGGACAACATACAATACCACCACAGACGATGATGGACAACACACAATACCACCACAGACGATGAACAGGACAACACACAATACCACCACAGACGACTTAACAGGACAACATACAATACCACCACAGACGATGAACAGGACAACATACAATACCACCACAGACGATGAACAGGACAAAATACAATACCACCACAGACGATGAACAGGACAACATACAATACCACCCACAGATATTAACAGGACAACATACAATACCACCACCGATGAACAGGACAACATACAATACCACCACAGACGATGAACAGGACAACATAGAATACCACCACAGACGATGATGGACAGCATACAATACCACCACAGACGATGATGGACAGCATACAATACCACCACAGACGATGAACAGGACAACATACAATACCACCACAGACGATGAACAGGACAACATACAATACCACCACAGACGATGAACAGGACAACACACAATACCACCACAGACGATGAACAGGACAACATACAATACCACCACAGACGATGAACAGGACAACATACAATACCACCACAGACGATGATGGACAACATACAATACCACCACAGAGGGAGTTAGAACAGGACAACTATACAATACCACCACAGACGACTGAACAGGACAACATACAATACCACCACAGACGATGATGGACAGCATACATACCACCACAGTAGATGAACAGGACAACATAGGAATACCACCACAGAGATGAACAGGACAACATACAATACCACCACAGACGATGAACAGGACAACACACAATACCACCACAGAGGACCTAACAGGACAACATACAATACCACAGACGATGAACAGGACAACATACAATACCACCACAGATGATGGACAACATACAATACCAACAGACGATGATGGACAACATACAATACCACCACAGGGATGAACAGGACAACATACAATACCACCACAGACGACCGAACAGGACAACATACAATACCACCACAGACGATGAACAGGACAGCATACAATACCACCACAGACGTTAGGAACAGGACAACATACAATACCACCACAGACGATGATGGACAGCATACAATACCACCACAGACGATGAACAGGACAACATACAATACCACCACAGACGATGAACATGGACAACATACAATACCACCACAGACGATGATGGACAACATACAATACCACCACAGACGACGAACAGGACAACATACAATACCACCACAGACGATGAACAGGACAACATACAATACCACACAGACGATGATGGACAGCATACAATACCACCACAGACGGACAGGACAACAGGGACAATACCACAGACGATGAACAGGACAACATACAATACCACCACACGATGAACAGGACAACATACAATACCACCACAGAGGGATGGACACACAATACCACCACAGACGATTAACAGGACAACAGGGTTACAATACCACCACAGACGATTAACAGGACAGGATTAACAGGGACAACATACAATACCACCACAGACGATGATGGACAACATACAACACAATACCACCACAGACGATGATGGACAACATACAATATGAACAGGTACAATACCACCACAGACGGGAACAGGACAACATACAATACCACCACAGGGTTAGGGACAGGACAACATACAATACCACCACAGGGTTAACAGGGGTACAATACCACACAGAATGAACAGGACAACATACAATACCACCACAGACGTGACCAGGACAACATACAATACCACCACAGAGGTGAACAGGACAACATACAATACCACCACAGACTGATTAACAGGGTACAATACCACAGACGATGATGGACAACATACAATACCACCACAGAGATGATGGACAACATACAATGAGGGAACAGGACAACATACAATACCACCACAGACGATGATGGACAACATACAATACCACCACAGACGATGAACGGACAACATACAATACCACCACAGACTAGGGATGAGGGTTACACAATACCACCACAGAGGACGAACAGGGACAACACACAATACCACCACAGACGATGAAGGAGTTAGGACAACATACAATACCACCACAGGATGAACAGGACAACACACAATACCACCACAGACGATGACCAGGACAACACACAAGGACCACCACAGACGATGAACAGGACAACATACAATACCACCACAGGAGTATGAACAGGAGGGAACATACAATACTACCACAGACGATGAACAGGACAACATACAATACCACCACAGACGATGAACAGGACAACATACAATACCACCACAGGGTTAGGAACAGGACAACATACAATACCACCACAGACGATGAACAGGACAACATACAATACCACCACAGACGATGATGGACAACATACAATACCACCACAGACGATGAACAGGACAACATACAATACCACCACAGACGATGAACAGGACAACATACAATACCACCACAGGGAGGGAACAGGACAACATACAACCACCACAGACGAGCTTGAACAGGAGAACACACAATACCACCACAGACGATGATGGTACATACAATACCACCACAGACGATGAACAGGACAACATACAATACCACCACAGACGATGAACAGGACAACATACAATACCACCACAGACGATGAACAGGACAACATACAATACCACCACAGACGAGATGGACAGCATACAATACCACCACAGACGATGATGGACAACATACAATACCACCACAGACGATGAACAGGACAACAGTACCACCACAGACGATGACGTTGTTTTGTATAGAACAGTCTGATAAACGGGCAGATATTATGAATGGAAAAGAGGTCTAATGAACTTCAACAGTCCTGTAGTACTAACAGAGGAGTACTGTAGTACTAACAGAGGAGTACTGTAGTACTAACAGAGGAGTACTGTAGTACTAACAGAAGAGTACTGTAGTACTAACAGAGGAGTACTGTAGTACTAACAGAGGACCCCCAGAGGAGTACTGTAGTACTAACAGAGGAGTACTCTAGTACTAACAGAGTACCCCCAGAGGAATAGTACTGTAGTACTAACAGAGGAGTAGTGCTGTAGTACTAACAGAGTACCCCCAGAGGAATAGTACTGTAGTACTAACAGAGGAGTAGTGCTGTAGTACTAACAGAGTACCCCCAGAGTAGTACTGTAGTACTAACAGAGTACCCCCAGAGGAGTAGTACTGTAGTACTAACAGAGTAGTACTGTAGTACTAACAGAGGACCCCCAGAGGAATAGTACTGTAGTACTAACAGAGGAGTACTGTAGTACTAACAGAGGAGTACTGTAGTACTAACAGAGTACCCCCAGAGGAATAGTACTGTAGTACTAACAGAGGACCCCCAGAGGAATTACTTAGTACCTAACAGGTAGCTTGCTGTATAAATAACAGAGCAGAGGAGTGAACCCTGAAGTCAACTGTCATTTCTGTCAGGTTGCTGTGTAAATGGACAGTGTGTGTGTGTGTGTGTGTGTGTGTGTGTGTGTGTGTGTATTTTCCTGTGCCTCCATAATGATCCAGGGAGTGTGTCAGGGAATGCAGGGAGCAGCAAGGTCATGGTACTAACATAGACGTGTGTGTGTGGGTGTGTGTGTGTGTGATGTTTCAGACAGGTTTACCTGAGGACTCAGCCTCCATATAAACACAGCTTCCTCCCTCACACCTCACGCTGAGGCTGTTGAGGGTTAGGGACAGGGACAGGGACAGGGTTAGGGACAGGGTTAGGGACAGGGTTAGGGACAGGGTTAGGGACAGGGTTAGGGACAGGGTTAGGGACAGGGCTAGGGACAGGGTTAGGGACAGGGTTAGGGACAGGGTTAGGGACAGGGTTAGGGACAGGGTTAGGGACAGGGCTAGGGACAGGGTTAGGGACAGGGTTAGGGACAGGGTTAGGGACAGGGTTAGGGACAGGGCTAGGGACAGGGTTAGGGAGGGACAGGGTTAGGGACAGGGCTAGGGACAGGCTTAGGGACAGGGTTAGGGACACAGGGACAGTTAGGGACAGGGTTAGGGACAGGGTTAGGGACAGGGCTAGGGACAGGTTAGGGACAGGGTTAGGGACAGGGTTAGGGACAGGGTTAGGGACAGGGTTAGGGACAGGGTTAGGGACAGGGTTAGGGACACAGGGACAGGGTTAGGGACAGGGTTAGGGACAGGGTTAGGGACAGGGTTAGGGGGACAGGGTTAGGGACAGGGTTAGGGACAGGGTTAGGGACAGGGTAGGGACAGAGGAGACAGGGACAGGGTTAGGGACAGGTTAGGGACAGGTTAGGGACAGGGTTAGGGACAGGGTTAGGGACAGGACAGGACAGGGTTAGGGACAGGGCTAGGGACAGGGTTAGGGACAGGGACAGGGTTAGGGACAGGCTTAGAGGGACAGGGACAGGTTAGGGACAGGGACAGGGACAGGGTTAGGGACAGGTTAGGGACAGGGTTAGGGACAGGCTTAGGGACAGGGACAGGGTTAGGGACAGGGACAGGGACAGGGTTAGGGACAGGGTTAGGGACAGGGTTAGGGACAGGGTTAGAGGGACAGGGACAGGACAGGGACAGGGAACAGGGGGACAGGGACAGGGAGGGACAGGGTTAGGGACAGGGTTACAGGGTTAGGGGGACAGGGTTAGGGACAGGGTTAGGGACAGGGTTAGGGACAGGGTTAGGGACAGGGTTAGGGACAGGGTTAGGGACAGGGTTAGGGACAGGGTTAGGACAGGGTTAGGGACAGGGTTAGGGGACAGGGTTAGGGGGACAGGGTTAGGGACAGGGTTAGGGACAACACAGGGACAGTAGGGTTAGGGAGGACAGACAGCTTTAGGGACAGGGACAGGGTTAGGGGACAGGGTTAGGGACAGGGTTAGGGACAGGGTTAGGGACAGGGTTAGGGACAGGGACAGGGTTAGGGACAGGGTTAGGGACAGGGTTAGGGACAGGGTTAGGGACAGGGTTAGGGACAGGGTTAGGGACAGGGCTAGGGACAGGGTTAGGGACAGGGTTAGGGACAGGGAGGGACAGGGTTAGGGACAGGGTTAGGGACAGGGTTAGGGACAGGGTTAGGGACAGGGTTAGGGACAGGTTAGGGACAGGGTTAGGGACAGGGTTAGGGACAGGGTTAGGGACAGGCTAGGGACAGGGACAGGGACAGGGTTAGGGACAGGGTTAGGGTCAACTTCACAGGGACAGGGCTAGGGACAGGGTTAGGGACAGGGTTAGGGACAGGTTAGGGACAGGGTTAGGGACAGGGCTAGGGACAGGGTTAGGGACAGGGCTAGGGACAGGGTTAGGGACAGGGTTAGGGACAGGGTTAGGGACAGGGCTAGGGACAGGGTTAGGGACAGGGTTAGGGACAGGGTTAGGGACAGGGTTAGGGACAGGGTTCACAGGGGACAGGGTTCACAGGGACAGGGTTAGGGACAGGGTTCACAGGGACAGGGTTAGGGACAGGGTTAGGGACAGGGTTAGGGACAGGGGTTAGGGACAGGGTTAGGGACAGGGACAGGGTTAGGGACAGGGGTTAGGGACAGGGTTAGGGACAGGGACAGGGTTAGGGACAGGGCTAGGGAGTCAGGTTAGGGACAGGGCTAGGGACAGGGTTAGGGACAGGGTTAGGGACAGGGTTAGGGACAGGGTTAGGGACAGGGTTAGGGACAGGGCTAGGACAGGGTTAGGGACAGGGTTAGGGACAGGGCTAGGGACAGGGTTAGGGACAGGGGTTAGGGACAGGGACAGGCAGGGACACAGAGGGACAGGGGGACAGGGACAGGGCCCTCTCCACTCCAGCCCAGATCTCCTCTCCTCCCCTGCCCTCCCCAACCCAGACCTCCTCTCCTCCCCTCCCCAGCCCAGACCTCCTCTCCACCCCTCCTCCCCTGTCCTCCCCAGCCCAGACCTCCTCCTCCTCTCCCCTCCTCCCCAGCCCAGACCTCCTCTCCTCCCCAGCCCAGACCTCCTCTCCCCCTCCCCAGCCCAGACCTCCTCTCCCTCTCCTCCCCAGCCCAGACCTCCCCTCTCCTCCCCAGCCCAGACCCCTCTCCTCCCCAGCCCAGACCACCCTCCCCCCAGCCCCCTCCTCTCCCCTCCCCAGCCCAGACCTCCTCTCCCCTCTCCTCCCCAGCCCAGACCTCCTCTCCTCCCCAGCCCAGACCTCCCCCCCCTCCCCAGCCCCCCTCTCCCCTCCCCAGCCCAGACCTCCTCTCCTCCCCAGCCCAGACCTCCTCCCCTCCCCAGCCCAGACTCCTCCGCCCCCTCAGCCCAGACTTCCCTCCTCCCCAGACCTCCCTCCCCCCCCAGCCCAGACCTCCTCTCCTCCTCCCCAGACCTCCTCTCCCCCCTCCCCAGCCCAGACCTCCTCTCCCCTCCCCAGCCCTCCTCCCCTCCCCAGCCCAGACCTCCTCTCCTCCCCAGCCCAGACCTCCTCTCCTCCCTCCCCAGCCCAGACCTCCTCTCCTCCCCTCCCCAGCCCAGACCTCCTACCTCCCCTCCCCAGCCCAGACCTCCTCTCCTCCCCTCCCCAGCCCAGACCTCCTCTCCTCCCTCCCCAGCCCTCCTCCTCTCCTCCCCTCCCCAGACCTCCTCTCCTCCCCTCCTCCTCCCCTCCTCTGCTTGCTGATCAGACGGCTTCATGGTGAGGAATCTCTGTAAGCCATTTGCTCTCTGCAAGCTGCCGAATCAAAGGCAAGATTTCCGGACGGCATTTGAACAGAGATTATCCCGTTTGTGCGATCTGATTAGAAACTGCCACAGCCTGCTGTATTTTACTAGCTCCACTTCTCCCTTTGTGTACCCAGCTTCACAGAGGAGAACACAGACAGTCAGCTTCACAGAGGAGAACACAGACAGTCAGCTTCACAGAGGAGAACACAGACAGTCAGCTTCACAGAGGAGAACACAGACAGTCAGCTTCACAGAGGAGAACACGGACAGTCAGCTTCACAGAGGAGACACAGACAGTCAGCTTCACAGAGGAGGAGAACACAGACAGTCAGCTTCAGACAGTCAGCTGGACAGAGGAGAACACAGACAGTCAGCTTCACAGAGGAGGAGAACACAGACAGTCAGCTTCACAGAGGAGAACACAGACAGTCAGCTTCACAGAGGAGGAGAACACAGACAGTCAGCTTCACAGAGGAGGAGAACACAGACAGTCAGCTTCACAGAGGAGAACACGGACAGTCAGCTTCACAGAGGAGGAGAACACAGAGGAGGAGAACACAGACAGTCAGCTTCACAGAGAGAACAGGAGAGTCAGACAGAGGAGACACGGACAGTCAGCTTCACAGAGGAGACACGGACACACTTCACAGAGGACAGTCAGCTTCACAGAGGAGAACACAGACAGTCAGCTTCACAGAGGAGACACGGACAGTCAGCTTCACAGAGGAGACACAGAGCTTCACAGAGGAGAACACAGACAGTCAGCTTCAGAGAGGAGACACGGACAGTCAGACAGAGGAGAACACAGACAGTCAGCTTCACAGAGGAGACAGACAGTCAGCTTTGGAGACAGAGGAGGAGACAGACAGTCAGCTTCACAGAGGAGAACACAGCAGTCAATAGTTCACAGAGGAGAACACAGACAGTCAGCTTCACAGTCAGGAGGAGAACACAGACAGTCAGCTTCACAGAGGAGACAGTCAGCTTCACAGAGGAGAACACAGACAGTCAGCTTCACAGAGGAGAACAAGGACAGTCAGCTTCACAGAGGAGAACACGGACAGTCAGCTTCACAGAGGAGAACACAGACAGTCAGCTTCACAGAGAGGAGAACACAGACAGTCAGCTTCACAGAGGAGAACAAGGACAGTCAGCTTCACAGAGGAGAACACGGACAGTCAGCTTCACAGAGGAGAACACGGACAGTCAGCTTCACAGAGGAGAACACAGGACAGTCAGCTTCACAGAGGAGACACAGACAGTCAGCTTCACAGAGGAGACACGGACAGTCAGCTTCACAGAGAGGAGAGGAGAACACAGACAGTCAGCTTCACAGAGGAGAACAAGGACAGTCAGCTTCACAGAGGAGAACACGGACAGTCAGCTTCACAGAGGAGAACACAGACAGTCAGCTTCACAGAGGAGAGAACACAGGACAGTCAGCTTCACAGAGGAGAACACAGACAGTCAGCTTCACAGAGGAGACACAGACAGTCAGCTTCACAGAGGAGGAGAACACAGACAGTCAGCTTCACAGAGGAGAACAAGGACAGTCAGCTTCACAGAGGAGAACATGGACAGTCAGCTTCACAGAGGAGAACACGGACAGTCAGCTTCACAGAGAGGAGAACAGGACAGTCAGCTTCACAGAGGAGACAGACACAGAGGACAGTCAGCTTCACAGAGGAGAACACAGACAGTCAGCTTCACAGAGGAGAACACGGACAGTCAGCTTCACAGAGGAGAACACGGACAGTCAGCTTCACAGAGGAGAGAACAGAGGAGACAGTCAGCTTCACAGAGGAGAACACAGACAGTCAGCTTCACAGAGGAGAACACAGACAGTCAGCTTCACAGAGGAGAGACACAGACAGTCAGCTTCACAGAGGAGGAGGACAGTCAGCTTCACAGAGGAGAACAAGGACAGTCAGCTTCACAGAGGAGAACAGGACAGTCAGCTTCACAGAGGAGGAGAACACAGACAGTCAGCTTCACAGAGGAGAACAAGGACAGTCAGCTTCACAGAGGAGAACACAGACAGTCAGCTTCACAGAGGAGAACAAGGACAGTCAGCTTCACAGAGGAGAACAAGGACAGTCAGCTTCACAGAGGAGACACAGACAGTCAGCTTCACAGAGGAGACACGGACAGTCAGCTTCACAGAGGAGGAGAACAAGGACAGTCAGCTTCACAGAGGAGAACACGGACAGTCAGCTTCACAGAGGAGAACACGGACAGTCAGCTTCACAGAGGAGAACACAGACAGTCAGCTTCACAGAGGAGAACACAGACAGTCAGCTTCACAGAGGAGAACACAGACAGTCAGCTTCACAGAGGAGACACAGACAGTCAGCTTCACAGAGGAGGAGAACACAGACAGTCAGCTTCACAGGAGGAGAACAAGGACAGTCAGCTTCACAGAGGAGAACATGGGCAGTCAAGAGAGGAGAACACGGACAGTCAGCTTCACAGAGGAGGAGAACACAGACAGTCAGCTTCACAGAGGAGGAGAACACAGACAGTCAGCTTCACAGAGGAGAACACAGACAGTCAGCTTCACAGAGGAGGAGAACAGACAGTCAGCTTCACAGAGGAGAACACAGGACAGTCAGCTTCACAGAGGAGAACAAGGACAGTCAGCTTCAGGAGAGAGGAGACACGGACAGTCAGCTTCACAGAGGAGAGACAGTCACACAGAACAGTCAGTCAGCTTCACAGAGGAGGAGACAGTCAGTCAGCTTCACAGAGGAGACACGGACAGTCAGCTTCACAGAGGAGAACACGGACAGTCAGCTTCACAGAGGAGAACGGACAGTCAGACAGAGGAGAACACAGTCAGTCAGCTTCACAGAGGAGGACACAGTCAGTCAGTTCACAGAGGAGAACACAGACAGTCAGCTTCAGGAGAGAGGAGAACACAGTTTCAGTCAGCTTCACAGAGGAGAACACAGTCAGTCAGACAGAGGAGAATACAGTCAGTCAGCTTCACAGAGGAGAACACAGGCAGAGCTTCACAGAGGAGGCAGTCAGTCAGCTTCACAGAGGAGAACACAGACAGGCAGTCAGCAAATAGTCACAGAGGAGGACACAGACAGTCAGTCAGCTTCACAGAGGAGGAGAACACAGACATCAAATCAGCTTCACAGAGGAGAAGAACATGGACAGTCACCTATTACAGCATAGAACACAAGGCACTCAGTCAGACACCAGAGGAGGACACAGAGGCAGTCAGTCAGGAAGAGGAGGAGACTGTCTGACAGTCAGTCAGACAGAGAAATGTAATGGACAGTCAGCACCAGAGGAGAACACCAGGCCCCCAGTCAGGAAGAGGAGAACACTGACAGGCAGTCAGTCAGCCCAGAGGAGAAGAGGGATCAGGACAAGTCAGTCAGCTTCACAGAGGAGAACACAGACAGGCAGGCTGAGCAGCTGAACAGAAAGATGGCTGACTAGGATTGACACCAGGGTATATTTCCACCTATTACAGGAAACACAATGACTGTCTGACACCAGTGGCCCCGCCCCCATCAGGAAATGTAATGACTGTCTGACACCAGTGGCCCCGCCCCATCAGGAAATGTAATGACTGTCTGACACCAGTGGCCCCGCCCCATCAGGAAATGTAATGACTGTCTGACACCCGTGGCCCCGCCCCCATCAGGAAATGTAATGACTGTCTGACACCAGTGGCCCCGCCCCATCAGGAAATGTAATGACTGTCTGACACCAGTGGCCCCGCCCCCATCAGGAAATGTAATGACTGTCTGACACCAGTGGCCCCGCCCCATCAGGAAATGTAATGACTGTCTGACACCAGTGGCCCCGCCCCCATCAGGAAATGTAATGACTGTCTGACACCAGTGGCCCCGCCCCCATCAGGAAATGTAATGACTGTCTGACACCAGTGGCCCCGCCCCCATCAGGAAATGTAATGCTCCGTCAATAGGAAGATAGCAGGAGAAAACACAGTCTAGGACTGCTTCCTAAATAGCACCCTATTCCCAGTTTAGCGCACTACTTTAGACCAGTCAGACGTCGGTACCAAAATGTACACACTCACTACTACTACTACTGTAAGTCGCTGTGTATAAGAGCATCTGCTAAATGACTAAATGGTAAATTGATAGCCTAGAAACAGTGCGGTTGGGCCTGACAGACAGGAGGGAGGGAGGGAAGCAACACTTAACCCGGCCCCAGCCAGGCTTCATACACAATATCTCTGGTCTCTGGTTGGGTAATCACTGGGTTGTGGGTGGAACTCCTGGGTGGGAAACCACAGCTTGGTAGAATGGTAGCGTCCATTCAGAAGAGCTTCTGGTACGAACCCAACGGCAGGCAGACAAGCAGGGTGGTTGAAGGTTACAAACCGTACTACTGTTTTAAAACTCTCATGCTCTTGGATACTGGTGTTTTAAGCCCTTTTTTAAAAACACATATGACAGAGGAAGTATATTTCAGTCGTTCATCAGGACAACCACTACATTTATTAACAGCTTATATAAAAACAACATTTTGTTGAGTTGGAGGAACTAAGTATAGAAGAATAGAGTCCTAGTGGAATAACACAGCCTGGGGTTTAAAAAGCTTCTCAGTGAACCAGCGTCCTGACTGACATTATTATTATCCATTATTTAGAAGCAGGGAGGTTGTGTGTAACGGAGGGAGAGAGAGAGAGGCACTACAAATAGTTTGAGAGGAGAGGAGAGAGAGAGAGGCACTACAGATAGTTTGAGAGGAGAGGAGAGAGGAGAGAGAGAGGCACTACAAATAGTTTGAGAGGAGAGAGAGAGAGAGAGGCACTACAAATAGTTTGAGAGGAGAGGAGAGAGAGAGGCACTACAAATAGTTTGAGAGGAGAGGAGAGAGAGAGAGGCACTACAAATAGTTTGAGAGGAGAGAGAGAGAGAGAGGCACTACAAATAGTTTGAGAGGAGAGAGAGAGAGAGGCACTACAAATAGTTTGAGAGGAGGAGAGGAGAGAGAGGCACTACAAATAGTTTGAGAGGAGAGAGAGAGAGAGAGGCACTACAAATAGTTTGAGAGGAGAGGAGAGGAGAGAGAGGCACTACAAATAGTTTGAGAGGAGAGAGAGAGAGAGAGGCACTACAAATAGTTTGAGAGGAGAGGAGAGAGAGAGAGGCACTACAAATAGTTTGAGAGAGAGAGAGAGAGAGAGAGGCACTACAAATAGTTTGAGAGGAGAGGAGAGAGAGAGGCACTACAAATAG
This sequence comes from Oncorhynchus nerka, assembly GCF_034236695.1. Lineage (NCBI taxonomy): Eukaryota > Metazoa > Chordata > Actinopteri > Salmoniformes > Salmonidae > Oncorhynchus > Oncorhynchus nerka. Next base: position 143,701 of record NW_027040383.1, on the reverse strand, counting down.
TTTGAGAGGAGGAGAGAGAGAGAGAGAGAGGCACTACAAATAGTTTGAGAGGAGAGGAGAGAGAGAGGCACTACAAATAGTTTGAGAGAGAGAGAGAGAGAGAGGCACTACAAATAGTTTGAGAGGAGAGGAGAGAGAGAGAGAGGCACTACAAATAGTTTGAGAGGAGAGGAGAGAGAGAGAGGCACTACAAATAGTTTGAGAGGAGAGGAGAGAGAGAGAGGCACTACAAATAGTTTGAGAGGAGAGGAGAGAGAGGACTACAAATAGTTTGAGAGAGAGAGAGAGAGAGAGGCACTACAAATAGTTTGAGAGGAGAGAGAGAGAGAGAGGCACTACAAATAGTTTGAGAGGAGAGAGGAGAGAGAGGCACTACAAATAGTTTGAGAGGAGAGGAGAGAGAGGCACTACAAATAGTTTTGAGAGGAGAGAGAGAGAGGAGAGGAGGCACTACAAATAGTTTGAGAGGAGAGAGAGAGAGGAGGCACTACAAATAGTTTGAGAGGAGAGGAGAGAGAGAGGCACTACAAATAGTTTGAGAGGGAGTTTGAGAGAGAGAGAGAGAGGCACTACAAATAGTTTGAGAGGAGAGAGAGAGAGAGAGGCACTACAAATAGTTTGAGAGGAGAGTTTGAGAGAGAGAGGCACTACAAATAGTTTGAGAGGAGAGAGAGAGAGAGGCACTACAAATAGTTTGAGAGGAGAGAGAGAGAGAGAGGCACTACAAATAGTTTGAGAGGAGAGAGAGAGAGGAGAGAGAGAGAGGCACTACAAATAGTTTGAGAGGAGAGAGAGAGAGAGAGAGGCACTACAAATAGTTTGAGAGAGGAGAGAGAGAGAGAGAGGCACTACAAATAGTTTGAGAGGAGAGGAGAGAGAGAGAGGCACTACAAATAGTTTGAGAGGAGAGAGAGAGAGAGAGGCACTACAAATAGTTTGAGAGGAGAGAGAGAGAGAGAGAGAGGCACTACAAATAGTTTGAGGAGAGCACTACAAATAGTTTGAGAGAGAGAGAGAGGCACTACAAATAGTTTGAGAGGAGAGAGAGAGAGAGAGGCACTACAAATAGTTTGAGAGGAGAGGAGAGAGAGAGGCACTACAAATAGTTTGAGAGAGAGGAGAGAGAGAGAGGCACTACAAATAGTTTGAGAGGAGAGGAGAGAGAGAGAGAGGCACTACAAATAGTTTGAGAGGAGGAGAGGAGAGAGAGGCACTACAAATAGAGAGGAGAGGAGAGAGAGAGGCACTACAAATAGTTTGAGAGGAGAGGAGAGAGAGAGAGAGAGGCACTACAAATAGTTTGAGAGGAGAGGAGAGGAGAGAGGCACTACAAATAGTTTGAGAGAGAGAGGCACTACAAATAGTTTGAGAGGAGGAGAGAGAGAGGCACTACAAATAGTTTGAGAGGAGAGGAGAGGAGAGAGAGAGGCACTACAAATAGTTTGAGAGGAGAGGAGAGAGAGAGAGGCACTACAAATAGTTTGAGAGGAGGAGAGAGAGAGAGAGAGGCACTACAAATAGTTTGAGAGAGAGAGGAGAGAGAGAGGCACTACAAATAGTTTGAGAGAGGAGCACTACAAATAGTTTGAGAGGAGAGGAGAGAGAGAGAGGCACTACAAATAGTTTGAGAGAGAGGAGAGAGAGAGAGAGAGGCACTACAAATAGTTTGAGAGGAGAGGAGAGAGAGAGAGGAGGCACTACAAATAGTTTGAGAGGAGAGAGAGAGAGAGAGAGGCACTACAAATAGTTTGAGAGGAGAGAGAGAGAGAGAGAGGCACTACAAATAGTTTGAGAGGAGAGAGAGAGAGAGAGGCACTACAAATAGTTTGAGAGGAGAGAGAGAGAGAGCACTACAAATAGTTTGAGAGGAGGAGTTTGAGAGGAGAGGAGAGAGAGGCACTACAAATAGTTTGAGAGGAGAGAGAGAGGCACTACAAATAGTTTGAGAGAGAGGAGAGAGGAGAGAGGAGAGGCACTACAAATAGGAGAGAGAGAGAGAGGAGTTTGAGAGGAGAGAGAGGAGAGGCACTACAAATAGTTTGAGAGAGAGAGAGAGAGAGGAGAGAGGCACTACAAATAGTTTGAGAGGAGAGGAGAGAGAGAGAGAGAGGCACTACAAATAGTTTGAGAGGAGAGAGAGGAGTTTGAGAGGAGGAGAGAGGCACTACAAATAGTTTGAGAGGAGAGAGAGGAGAGAGAGAGGCACTACAAATAGTTTGAGAGGAGAGGAGAGAGAGAGAGAGAGGCACTACAAATAGTTTGAGAGGAGAGGAGAGAGAGAGAGAGGCACTACAAATAGTTTGAGAGGAGAGGAGAGAGAGAGAGAGGCACTACAAATAGTTTGAGAGGAGAGGAGAGAGAGAGGCACTACAAATAGTTTGAGAGGAGAGAGAGGAGAGAGAGAGGCACTACAAATAGTTTGAGAGGAGAGGAGAGAGAGAGAGGCACTACAAATAGTTTGAGAGGGAGAGAGAGAGAGAGGCACTACAAATAGTTTGAGAGGAGAGGAGAGAGAGAGAGGCACTACAAATAGTTTGAGAGAGAGGAGAGGAGAGAGAGAGAGGCACTACAAATAGTTTGAGAGAGAGGAGAGAGAGAGAGAGAGGCACTACAAATAGTTTGAGAGGAGAGGAGAGAGAGAGAGGCACTACAAATAGTTTGAGAGGAGAGAGGAGAGAGAGAGAGAGGCACTACAAATAGTTTGAGAGGAGAGAGAGAGGCACTACAAATAGTTTGAGAGAGGCACTGACAAATAGTTTGAGAGGAGAGAGAGAGAGAGAGAGGCACTACAAATAGTTTGAGAGGAGAGAGAGAGAGAGAGAGGCACTACAAATAGTTTGAGAGAGGAGAGAGGGAGAGAGAGAGGCACTACAAATAGTTTGAGAGGAGAGGAGAGAGAGAGAGGCACTACAAATAGTTTGAGAGGAGAGGAGGAGAGAGAGGCACTACAAATAGTTTGAGGAGGAGAGGACTTTGAGAGAGAGGCACTACAAATAGTTTGAGAGGAGAGGAGAGAGAGAGAGAGGCACTACAAATAGTTTGAGAGGAGAGAGAGAGAGAGAGAGGCACTACAAATAGTTTGAGAGGAGAGGAGAGAGAGAGAGGCACTACAAATAGTTTGAGAGGAGAGTTTGGAGAGAGAGAGAGAGGCACTACAAATAGTTTGAGAGGAGAGGAGAGAGAGAGAGAGAGGCACTACAAATAGTTTGAGAGAGGAGTTTGAGAGGAGAGGAGGAGAGAGAGGCACTACAAATAGTTTGAGAGAGGGAGAGAGAGAGGAGAGAGAGAGAGGCACTACAAATAGTTTGAGAGGAGAGGAGAGAGAGAGGCACTACAAATAGTTTGAGAGAGAGAGAGAGAGAGAGGCACTACAAATAGTTTGAGAAAGGAATCTTGAATACTAGAGCAGAAGAGAGGCCTGGTGGTGAACGGGTGACAAACCAACAAGTTCGGAGAGGAGAGGAGAGAGAGGAGAGGCCTGAGGCAGTATCCACATAGGAGAGAATCCAGATCAGAGAAAAACAAATGTCAGCAGGAGTGGAGCCAAACCCAGACCTCCTCCTCTGGAAAACCCAGTCAAGACCTCCTCCTCTGGAAAACCCAGACCTCCTCCTCTGGAAAACCCAGACCTCCTCCTTTGAGAAAACCCAGTCAAGACCTCCTCCTCTGGAAAACAAATGGAGAGTCAAGACCTCTGAAAACCCAGTCAAGACCTCTGGAAAACCCAGTCAAGTTCAAGACCTCTGGATGGCCTGAGTCAAGACCTAGTTCAGTCTGGAAAGACCCAGATCAGAGACCTACAAATAGTCTGAAAACCCAGTTCAAGATGGCCTACCTAGTTTCTGGAAAACCCAGACCTACCTCCACTGGAGAAACCCAGTCAAGACCTCAGTTAGTTTGGAAAACCCAGTCAAGAGAAATGGCCTCAAGATAGTCCTCTGGAAAAGAGAGACTCCTCCTGGAAAACCCAGTTCAGTTCCTTTGGAAAACCCAGTCAAGACCTCCCTCTGGAAAACCCAGTCAAGACCTCCTCCTCCACTGGAAAACCCAGTCAAGAGACCTCCTCCTCCTCTGGAAAACCCAGTCAAGTCCTCAGAAAACCCAGAGATGGCCTGAAAATAGTTCAAGACCTTCCTTTGGAAAAGAGACCTCCTCCACTGGAAAACCCAGTCAAGACCTCCTCCTCCTCTGAAACCCAGTCAAGTTCTTTAGAGTCAAGACCTCCTCTGGAAAACCCAGTCTGAAACCCAGTCAAGACCTCCTCCTCTGGAAAACCCAGTCAAGACCTGGCCTCTGGAAAACCCAGTTCAAGACCACCTCCTGGCCTGAAAACCCAGTCAAGACCTCCTCCTTCTAGAAAACCCAGAGATGGCCTCCATGGAAAACCCAGTCAAGACCTCATCTGAAAACCCAGTCGTATTCTGTCTCCTAAAAACCAAAAGGGAAAACTCTCTCTCTAGATGTGAACTGTTTCATTACCAGCTAGGGTCCCAAAACACCACCCTTTTTCTGTAGGGCTGCACTAGAAAACTTAGTGCACTAAGGCTGTCCTTGTCAGGCTGTTCTGGTCAGGCTGTTCTAGTCAGGCTGTTCTGGTCAGGCTGTTCTGGTCAGGCTGTTCTGGTCAGGCTGTTCTGGTCAGGCTGTTCTGGTCAGGCTGTTCTGGTCAGGCTGTCCTGGTCAGGCTGTTCTACAGGCTGTTCTAGTCAGGCTGTTCAGGCTGTTCTAGTTAGGCTGTTCTAGTCAGGCTGTTCTGGTCAGGCTGTTCTGGTCAAGCTGTTCTGGTCAGGCTGTTCTGGTCAGGCTGTTCTAGTCAGGCTGTTCTAGTCAGGCTGTTCTAGTCAGGCTGTTCTGGTCAGGCTGTTCTGGTCAGGCTGTTCTGGTCAGGCTGTTCTGGTCAGGCTGTTCTAGTCAGGCTGTTCTGGTCAGGCTGTTCTAGTCAGGCTGTTCTAGTCAGGCTGTTCTGGTCAGGCTGTTCTGGTCAGGCTGTTCTGGTCAGGCTGTTCTAGTCAGGCTGTCCTGGTCAGGCTGTTCTAGTCAGGCTGTTCTAGTCAGGCTGTTCTGGTCAGGCTGTCCTGGTCAGGCTGTTCTAGTCAGGCTGTCCTGACCTCCAAATGTCTTCCTCACAGCCTCAGCTTACTCTTCCAATGGTCATCAAGATACTAGACGTCCTCAGAGTCCTTACCAGGGCTATTAATAACTACGTTTCCCATAATTCCCCAAGGAGCCTGGTATGAAATGGAAAGATTTAAAACTGTTGTTTCATCTCTGTGAGAGTTTCATGGTTACTGTAGTTTTTTGTTGTTGTTAATTTTCAAAACGGTTTCAGATCAAAACCATCCCTTATACATCTAATAATAATGATAATAATAATAATGTCAGAAAGACATACGGCTGAGAGTTGGACAAAGACTGGCTGAGAGTTGGACAAAGACTGGCTGAGAGTTGGACAAAGACTGGCTGAGAGTTGGACAAAGACTGGCTGAGAGTTGGACAAAGACTGGCTGAGAGTTGGACAAAGACTGGCTGAGAGTTGGACAAAGACTGGCTGAGAGTTGGACAAAGACTGGCTGAGAGTTGGACAAAGACTGGCTGAGAGTTGGACAAAGACTGGCTACAAAGAGTTGGACAAAGAGAGTTGGACAAAGACTGGCTGAGAGTTGGACAAAGACTGGCTGAGAGAGGTGTACTGAGAGTTAGACAACTGACTGAGAGTTGGACACGGGCTCAGCCTGATGTTTATTTGTAGATTAGACAATGACTCAGGGTTAACTTCACACGGGCTCAGCCTGATGTTCACACACTGGCACACGTATATAATTCATATTTTATTTATTTTACCTTTATTTAACCAGGCAAGTCAGTTAAGAACAAATTCTTCTGGTTGCTAGTCCAACACTCTAACCACTAGGCTACCCTGCCCCCTCTACTCTCTAACCACTAGGCTACCTGCCCCTCTAGTCTCTAACCACTAACCCTGCCCCCTCTAGTCTCTAACCACTAGGCTACCCTGCCCCCTACTACACTCTAACCACTAGGCTACCCTGCCCCTCTACTCTCTAACCACAGGCTCTCTAACCACTAGGCTACCCTGCCACCTCTACACTCTAACCACTAGGCTACCCTGCCACCTCTACACTCTAACCACTAGGCTACCCTGCCCCTCTACACTCTAACCACTAGGCTACCCTGCCCCCTCTACACTCTAACCACTAGGCTACCCTGCCCCCTCTACACTCTAACCACTAGGCTACCCTGCCCCCTCTACACTCTAACCACTAGGCTACCCTGCCCCCTCTACACTCTAACCACTAGGCTACCCTGCCCCCTCTACACTCTAACCACTAGGCTACCCTGCCCCCTCTACACTCTAACCACTAGGCTACCCTGCCGCCTCTACACTCTAACCACTAGGCTACCTGCCCTCTACTCTCTAACCACTAGGCTAGACCTGCCCCTCTACTCTCTAACCACTAGGCTACCTGCCCCTCTACTCTCTAACCACTAGGCTACCTGCCGCCTCCACTCTAACCACTAGGCTACCTGGAAAACCCCCTCTAAACTCTAACCACTAGGCTACCTGCCCCCTCTACACTCTAACCACTAGGCTACCCTGCCCCTCACTCTAACCACTACTACACTCTAACCACTAGGCTACCCTCCCCCTCTACACTCTAACCACTACCCTGCCCCCTCTACACTCTAACCACTAGGCAACCCTGCCTCCTCTACACTCTAACCACTAGGCTACCTGCTGCCCCTCCACTCTAACCACTAGGCTACCCTGCCGCCTCTACACTCTAACCACTAGGCTACCCTGCCACCTCTACACTCTAACCACTAGGCTACCATGCCCCCTCTACACTCTAACCACTACCCTGCCCCCTCTACACTCTAACCACTACCCTGTCGCCTCTACACTCTAACCACTAGGCTACCCTGCCACCTCTACACTCTAACCACTAGGCTACCATGCCCCCTCTACTCTCTAACCACTACCCTGCCGCCTCTACACTCTAACCACCAGGGTACCCTGCCCCCTCTACACTCTAACCACTAGGCTACCCTGCCCCCTCTACACTCTAACCACTAGGCTACCCTGCCCCCTCTACACTCTAACCACTACCCTGCCCCCTCTACACTCTAACCACTACCCTGGCCCCTCTACACTCTAACCACTAGGCTGCCCTGCCCCTCTACACTCTAACCACTAGGCTACCCTGCCCCCTCTACACTCTAACCACTAGGCTACCCTGCCCCCTCTACACTCTAACCACAGGCTACCCTGCCCCCTCTACACTCTAACCACTAGGCTACCCTGCCCCTCTACACTCTAACCACTAGGCTACATGCCGCCTCTACACTCTAACCACTAGGCTACCCTGTCACCCCTTCACTCTAACCACTAGGCTACCCTGCACCCTCTACACTCTAACCACTAGGCTAGTCTACACCTAACCACTAGGCTACCCTGCCCCCTCTACACTCTAACCACCAGGCTAGCCGCCTCTACACTCTAACCACTAGGCTACCCTGCCCCTCTACACTCTAACCACTAGGCTACCCTGCCCCCTCTACACTCTAACCACTAGGCTACCCCTCTAACCACTAGGTCCCTGTTCTACACTCTAACCACTCAGGCTGGCACCCTGCCCCTCTACACTCTAACCACTAGGCTGCCCTGCCGCCTCACACTCTAACCACTAGGCTGCCCTGCCGCCTCTACTCTAACCACTAGGCTGCCCTGCCCCCTCTACTCTCTAACCACTAGGCTACCTGCCCCTCTACACTCTAACCACTAGGCTACCTGCCGCCTACACTCTAACCACTAACCACTAGCCCCCTCTACACTCTAACCACTAGGCTACCCTGCCCCTCTACACTCTAACCACTCAGGCTGCCCCTCTACACTCTAACCACTACCCTGCCGCCTCTACACTCTAACCACTAGGCTACCCTACCCCCTCTACACTCTAACCACTACCCTGCCCCTCTACACTCTAACCACTAGGCTACCCTGCCTCCTCTACACTCTAACCACTAGGGCTGTCAGGCTACCCTGCCGCCTCTACACTCTAACCACTAGGCTACCCTGCCCCCTCTACACTCTAACCACTAGGCTACCTCCCTGACTCTACACTCTAACCACTACCCTCTACCCTAACCACTACCCAATGGTCTAACCACTAGGCTACCCTACCTCCTCTACACTCTAACCACTAGGCCCCACCTCCTCTAGAACTCTAACCACTACCCTACCTCCTCTACACTCTAACCACTACCCTACCCCCTCTACACTCTAACCACTAGGCTACCCTGCCCCCTCTACACTCTAACCACTAGGCTACCCTACCCCCCTCTACACTCTAACCACTACCCTGGCCCCTCTACACTCTAACCACTACCCTACCTCCTCTACACTCTAACCACTACCCTGCCCCCTCTACACTCTAACCAGGCTACCCTACCCCCTCTACACTCTAACACTTGGACAACCCTACCTCCTCTACACTCTAACCACTGGCCCCCTGCCCCCTCTACACTCTAACCACTACCCTACCTCCTCTACACTCTAACCACTGGCCCTACCTCCTCTACACTCTAACCACTACCCTACCTCCTTACACTCTAACCACTACCCTGCCCCCTCTACACTCTAACCACTACCCTGAGAGTTCTACACTGGCTAACCACCCCTGAGCCCCCTCTACACTCTAACCACTACCCTACCTCCTCTACACTCTAACCACTGGCTACCCTGCCCCCTCTACACTCTAACCACTACTACCCTACCCCTCTACACTCTAACCACTACCCTACCCTCCTCTACACTCTAACCACTACCCTACCTCCTCTACACTCTAACCACTAGGCTACCCCTACCTCTACACTCTAACCCACTACCCTGCCTCCTCTACACTCTAACCAGGCTACCCTGCCTCCCAACACTCTAACCACTACCCTGCCCCCTCTACACTCTAACCACTAGGCTACCCTGCCCCTCTACACTCTAACCACTACCCTGCCTCCTCTACACTCTAACCACTACCCTGCCCCTCTACCTCTAACCACTAGGCTGCCCTGCCGCCCTACCTCACCACTCTAACCACTACCCTGCCCCCTCTACACTCTAACCACAGGCTACCCTACCTCCTCTACACTCTAACCACTAGGCTACCCTGCCCCTCTACCTCTAACCACTAGGCTACCTGCCCCTCTACACTCTAACCACTACCCTACCCCCCTACACCTAGGCTACCCTACCCCTCTACACTAACCACCTACCCTGCCACCTCTACACTCTAACCCTAGCTACCCTGCCACCTCTACACTCTAACCACTAGGCTACCCTGCCACCTCTACACTCTAACCACTACCCTACCTGCCCCCTCTACACTAACCACTAACCACTCTACACCACTACCTGCCCTCTACACTCTAACCACTACCCTACCCCTCTACACTCTAACCACTACTACCCTGCCTCCTCTACACTCTAACCACTACCCTGCCTCCTCTACACTCTAACCACTACCCTGCCTCCTCTACACTCTAACCACTAGGCTGCCCTCCTCTACACTCTAACCACTACCCTGCCTCCTCTACACTCTAACCACCCTACCTCCTCTACACTCTAACCACTACCCTACCTCCTCTACACTCTAACCACTACCCTACCCCTCTACACTCTAACCACTACCCTACCCCTCTACACTCTAACCACTACCCTACCCTACCCCTCTACACTCTAACCACTACTACCCTACCTCCTCTACACTCTAACCACACTACCCTACCTCCTCTACACTCTAACCACACTACCCTACCCCCTCTACACTCTAACCACTACCCTACCTCCTCTACACTCTAACCACTACCCTACCTCCCTCTAACCACACTCTAACCACTCTAACCACTACCCTACCCTCCTCTACACTCTAACCACTACCCTACCTCCTCTACACTCTAACCACTACCCTACCTCCTCTACACTCTAACCACTACCCACTACACTCCCTACCTCCTCTACACTCTAACCACTACCCTACCTCCTCTACACTCTAACCACTACCCTACCTCCTCTACACTCTAACCACTACCCTACCCTACCTCCTCTACACTATAACCACTACCCTACCCTACCTCCTCTACACTCTAACCACTACCCTACCTCCTCTACACTCTAACCACCCTACCCTACACTACCCTAACCACTACCCTACCTACCACCTCTACACTCTAACCACTACCCTACCTCCTCTACACTCTAACCACTACCCTGCCCCCTCTACACTCTAACCACTACCCTACCTCCTCTACACTCTAACCACTACCCTACCTCCTCTACACTCTAACCACTACCCTACCCCCTCTACACTCTAACCACTACCCTACCTCCTCTACACCTAACCACTACCTCCTCTACACTCTAACCACTACCCTACCTCCTCTACACTCTAACCACTACCCTACCTCCTCTACACTCTAACCACTACCCTACCCCCTCTACACTCTAACCACTACCCTACCTCCTCTACACTCTAACCACTACCCTACCTCCTCTACACTCTAACCACTACCCTACCTCCTCTACACTCTAACCACTACCCTACCTCCTCTACACTCTAACCACTACCCTACCTCCTCTACACTCTAACCACTACCCTACCTCCTCTACACTCTAACCACTACCCTACCTCCTCTACACTCTAACCACTACCCTACCTCCTCTACACTCTAACCACTACCCTACCTCCTCTACCTAACCACTACCCCCTACACTCTAACCACTACCCTACCTCCTCTACACTCTAACCACTACCCTACCTCCTCTACACTCTAACCACTACCCTACCTCCTCTACACTCTAACCACTACCCTACCTCCTCTACACTCTAACCACTACCCTACCTCCTCTACACTCTAACCACTACCCCCTACCTCCTCTAACCACTACCCTACCTCCTCTACACTCTAACCACTACCCTACCTCCTCTACACTCTAACCACTACCCTACCCCCTCTACCCCTAACCACTACCCTACCCTACCTCTACACTCTAACCACTACCCTACCTCCTCTACACTCTAACCACTACCCTACCTACCTCTACACTCTAACCACTACCCTACCTCCTCTACACTCTAACCACTACCCTACCTCCTCTACACTCTAACCACTACCCTACACTCCTCTCCTCTACACTCTAACCACTACCCTACCTCCTCTACACTCTAACCACTACCCTACCTCCTCTACACTCTAACCACTACCCTACCTCCTCTACACTCTAACCACTACCCTACCTCCTCTACACTCTAACCACTACCCTACCTCCTCTACACTCTAACCACTACCCTACCTCCTCTACACTCTAACCACTACCCTACCTCCTCTACACTCTAACCACTACCCTACCTCCTCTACACTCTAACCACTACCCTACCTCCTCTACACTCTAACCACTACCCTACCTCCTCTACACTCTAACCACTACCCTACCTCCTCTACACTCTAACCACTACCCTACCTCCTCTACACTCTAACCACTACCCTACCTCCTCTACACTCTAACCACTACCCTACCTCCTCTACACTCTAACCACTACCCTACCTCCTCTACAATGGGACAAATCCATCCAAGACATTTGATCTGGTTTTGATCTTAGTTTTTCTGATAGTTGAAAACACAAAACATATCGGAGCAACAAATAGTTTTCTGAATGAATCCAAACAGTAATTCCCCCTCACAGTTTTTTGAGTTGGTTTTAATCCTGGTTTTAAAATTGTTTCATGACTTTCCACGGGATATTTCTGGTGTGCATTCCAGTGGTAGTGGAGCCATGCTAAGAGAGAAGCAGACATGATTAGAGGAATGGGAGAGGAATCTCAAGATCGTATACGCCAGCTCTTTATAAGATACACACAGAGCCCGCGTCCCTAATGGCCCCCTAGTCCCTATATAGTACACTACTGTAAACCAGGGACCAAATGGCCCCCTATTCCCTATATAGTACACTACAGTAGACCAGGGACCAAATGGCCCCCTAGTCCCTATATAGTGCACTACAGTAGACCAGGGACCAAATGGCCCCCTAGTCCCTATATAGTACACGACTGTAGACCAGGTACCAAATGGCCCCCTAGTCCCTATATAGTACACTACTGTAGACCAGGTACCAAATGGCCCCCTAGTCCCTATATAGTACACTACTGTAGACCAGGGACCAAATGGCCCCCTAGTCCCTATATAGTACACGACTGTAGACCAGGTACCAAATGGCCCCCTAGTCCCTATATAGTACACTACAGTAGACCAGGGACCAAATGGCCCCCTAGTCCCTATATAGTACACTACTGTAGACCAGGGACCAAATGGCCCCCTAGTCCCTATATAGTACACGACTGTAGACCAGGTACCAAATGGCCCCCTAGTCCCTATATAGTACACTACAGTAGACCAGGGACCAAATGGCCCCCTAGTCCCTATATAGTACACTACAGTAGACCAGGGACCAAATGGCCCCCTAGTCCCTATATAGTGCACTACTACTTTAGACGTAATCTCAGTGGTCCTCAACACATTTCACTGTCAACAGGAGCTGTAATCTCAGTGGTCCTCAACACATTACACTGTCAACAGGAGCTGTAATCTCAGTGGTCCTCAACACATGACACTGTCAACAGGAGCTGTAATCTCAGTGGTCCTCAACACATTACACTGTCAACAGGAGCTGTAATCTCAGTGGTCCTCAACACCCACATTACACTGTCAACAGGAGCTGTAATCTCAGTGGTCCTCAACACCCACATTACACTGTCAACAGGAGCTGTAATCTCAGCGGTCCTCAACACCCACATTACACTGTCAACAGGAGCTGTAATCTCAGCGGTCCTCAACACCCACATTACACTGTCAACAGGAGCTGTAATCTCAGCGGTCCTCAACACATTACACTGTCAACAGGAGCTGTAATCTCAGTGGTCCTCAACACCCACATTACACTGTCAACAGGAGCTGTAATCTCAGTGGTCCTCAACACCCACATTACACTGTCAACAGGAGCTGTAATCTCAGCGGTCCTCAACACCCCTCATTACACTGTCAACAGGAGCTGTAATCTCAGCGGTCCTCAACACATTACACTGTCAACAGGAGCTGTAATCTCAGTGGTCCTCAACACCCACATTACACTGTCAACAGGAGCTGTAATCTCAGTGGTCCTCAACACCCACATTACACTGTCAACAGGAGCTGTAATCTCAGCGGTCCTCAACACCCACATTACACTGTCAACAGGAGCTGTAATCTCAGTGGTCCTCAACACCCACATTACACTGTCAACAGGAGCTGTAATCTGAGTGGTCCTCAACACATTACACTGTCAACAGGAGCTGTAATCTCAGTGGTCCTCAACACCCACATTACACTGTCAACAGGAGCTGTAATCTCAGTGGTCCTCAACACATTACACTGTCAACAGGAGCTGTAATCTGAGTGGTCCTCAACACATTACACTGTCAACAGGAGCTGTAATCTCAGTGGTCCTCAACACATTACACTGTCAACAGGAGCTGTAATCTCAGTGGTCCTCAACACCCACATTACACTGTCAACAGGAGCTGTAATCTCAGTGGTCCTCAACACCCACATTACACTGTCAACAGGAGCTGTAATCTCAGTGGTCCTCAACACCCACATTACACTGTCAACAGGAGCTGTAATCTCAGCGGTCCTCAACACCCACATTACACTGTCAACAGGAGCTGTAATCTCAGCGGTCCTCAACACATTACACTGTCAACAGGAGCTGTAATCTCAGTGGTCCTCAACACCCACATTACACTGTCAACAGGAGCTGTAATCTCAGCGGTCCTCAACACATTACACTGTCAACAGGAGCTGTAATCTCAGTGGTCCTCAACACCCACATTACACTGTCAACAGGAGCTGTAATCTCAGTGGTCCTCAACACATTACACTGTCAACAGGAGCTGTAATCTCAGTGGTCCTCAACACCCACATTACACTGTCAACAGGAGCTGTAATCTCAGTGGTCCTCAACACATTACACTGTCAACAGGAGCTGTAATCTCAGCGGTCCTCAACACAATACACTGTCAACAGGAGCTGTAATCTCAGTGGTCCTCAACACCCACATTACACTGTCAACAGGAGCTGTAATCTCAGTGGTCCTCAACACCCACATTACACTGTCAACAGGAGCTGTAATCTCAGTGGTCCTCAACACCCACATTTCACTGTCAACAGGAGCTGTAATCTCAGTGGTCCTCAACACCCACATTACACTGTCAACAGGAGCTGTAATCTCAGTGGTCCTCAACACATTACACTGTCAACAGGAGCTGTAATCTCAGTGGTCCTCAACACCCACATTACACTGTCAACAGGAGCTGTAATCTCAGTGGTCCTCAACACCCACATTACACTGTCAACAGGAGCTGTAATCTCAGTGGTCCTCAACACCCACATTACACTGTCAACAGGAGCTGTAATCTCAGTGGTCCTCAACACCCACATTTCACTGTCAACAGGAGCTGTAATCTGAGTGGTCCTCAGCAGACGATCTCTGTGAGGCTATGTGAAGATCTTTTCCTAATTACTACCCAGTTCCTCTCTGATTTTCCTCCACAAATGGCACCCCTAGTACCTATTTAGCGCACTACTTTTGACCAGAACTGAACACTTATCAGGGAATAGGGTGCCATTTGGGATACAACCGTCCAAAGGGAACAGAACAGAAACAGTAAGAGCTCCAATAATTACACAATCCTTAACAACCAGGGAGTAGGGTGCCATTTGGGATCCGCCCTCTGATCCAGAGGGAACAGAACAGAAACAGTAAGAGCTCCAATAATTACACAATCCTTAACAACCAGGGAGTAGGGTGCCATTTGGGATCCGCCCTCTGATCCAGAGGGAACAGAACAGAAACAGTAAGAGCTCCAATAATTACACAATCCTTAACAACCAGGGAGTAGGGTGCCATTTGGGATCCGCCCTCTGATCCAGAGGGAACAGAACAGAAACAGCTCCAATAATTACATTTACATTTAAGTCATTTAGCAGACGCTCTTATCCAGAGCGACTTACACAATCCTTAACGCCAGGGAGTAAGTAGGGTGTCATTTGGGATCCGCCCTCTGATCCAGAGGAACAGAACAGAAACAGTAAGAGCTCCAATAATTACACAATCCTTAACGCCAGGGAGTAGGGTGTCATTTGGGATCCAACCGCTCTCCGATCCAGAGGGAACAGAACAGAAACAGTAAGAGCTCCAATAATTACACAATCCTTAACAACCAGGGAGTAGGGTGTCATTTGGGATCCGCCCTCTGATCCAGAGGGAACAGAACAGAAACAGTAAGAGCTCCAATAATTACACAATCCTTAACACCAGGGAGTAGGGTGCCATTTGGGATCCGCTCTCCGATCCAGAGGGAACAGAAACAGTAACAGCTCCAATAATTACACAACCCTTAACGCCAGGGAGTAGGGTGCCATTTGGGATCCGCCCTCTGATCCAGAGGGAACAGAACAGAAACAGTAAGAGCTCCAATAATTACACAATCCTTAACAACCAGGGAGTAGGGTGCCATTTGGGATCCAACCGCTCTCCGATCCAGAGGGAACAGAACAGAAACAGTAAGAGCTCCAATAATTACACAATCCTTAACAACCAGGGAGTAGGGTGCCATTTGGGATCCGCTCTCTGATCCAGAGGGAACAGAACAGAAACAGTAAGAGCTCCAATAATTACACAACCCTTAACGCCCCTTAATGAACTTCAAAAGGGAAAAGGGATGTTTTTACAGGCTGGTGCCGAACCGGAACGGCAATTATGAAAAACAAAAACCATATTAATGATATCGTTTATCATTTCCACACTTGGGGGGGAAGCGAAAGCCGACTCTTGACGCCTGAACACAAAGCATCTACACACGTATAACAACGAGCCTTCTCTAAAAATACTACATCTCCTCCGTGTAGTGGTCTGATGTTCCATCCAAACACACAGACTGTTGAATTCTTCCCAAAAATACGCAGGCCTATATATCCAACAGCTAAAAACCCAGATGGAGGGATTGTCTTAACCTCGAGTTAACACAAGTAGTGTTTCCCTGCAGCTCTACGCTCGGGGCTGGTAACTACAGCAGGACACCCCTTCATCCACTATATATACAGCAGGTTAAACACAAGTAGTGTTTCCCTGCAGCTCTACGCTCGGGGCTGGTAACTACAGCAGGACACCCCTTCATCCACTATATATACAGCAGTATGGACACCCCTTCATCCACCCAATATACAGGACACCCCTTCATACACTATATATACAGGACACCCCTTCATCCACTATATATACAGGACACCCCTTCATACACTATATACACAGGACACCCCTTCATACACTATATATACAGCAGTATGGACACCCCTTCATCCACTATATATACAGGACACCCCTTCATACACTATATATACAGGACACCACTTTATACACTATATATACAGCAGTATGGACACCCCTTCATACACTATATATACAGGACACCCCTTCATCCACTATATATACAGGACACCCCTTCATACACTATATATACAGGACACCCCTTTATACACTATATATACAGCAGTATGTGGACACCCCTTCATACACTATATATACAGGACACCCCTTCATACACTATATATACAGGACACCCCTTCATCCACTATATATACAGGACACCCCTTCATCCACTATATATACAGGACACCCCTTCATACACTATATATACAGGACACCCCTTCATACACTATATATACAGGACACCCCTTTATACACTATATATACAGGACACCCCTTCATCCACTATATATACAGCAGTATGGACACCCCTTCATCCACTATATATACAGGACACCCCTTCGTCCACTATATATACAGGACACCCCTTCATCCACTATATATACAGGACACCCCTTCATCCACTATATATACAGTACACCCCTTTATACACTATATATACAGCAGTATGGACACCCCTTCGTCCACTATATATACAGGACACCCCTTTATACACTATATATACAGGACACCCCTTCATACACTATATATACAGCAGTATGGACACCCCTTCATCCACTATATATACAGGACACCCCTTCGTCCACTATATACACAGGACACCCCTTCATCCACTATATATACAGGACACCCCTTCATCCACTATATATACAGTACACCCCTTTATACACTATATATACAGCAGTATGGACACCCCTTCGTCCACTATATATACAGGACACCCCTTTATACACTATATATACAGGACACCCCTTCATCCACTATATATACAGCAGTATGGACACCCCTTCATACACTATATATACAGGACACCCCTTCATCCACCCAATATACAGCAGTATGGACACCCCTTCATACACTATATATACAGGACACCCCTTCATCCACTATATATACAGGACACCCCTTCATCCACTATATATACATGACAAGGACACCCCTTCATCCACTATATATACAGCAGTATGGACACCCCTTCATACACTATATATACAGGACACCCCTTTATACACTATATATACAGGACACCCCTTCATCCACTATATATACAGGACACCCCTTCATACACTATATATACAGGACACCCCTTCATCCACTATATATACAGGACACCCCTTTATACACTATATATACAGCAGTATGGACACCCCTTCATCCTCTATATATACAGGACACCCCTTCATCCACTATATATACAGGACACCCCTTCATCCACTATATATACAACAGTATGGACACCCCTTCATACACTATATATACAGGACACCCCTTTATACACTATATATACAGGACACCCCTTCATCCACTATATATACAGGACACCCCTTCATACACTATATATACAGGACACCCCTTCATCCACTATATATACAGGACACCCCTTTATACACTATATATACAGCAGTATGGACACCCCTTCATCCTCTATATATACAGGACACCCCTTCATCCTCTATATATACAGGACACCCCTTCATCCACTATATATACAGGACACCCCTTCATACACTATATATACAGGACACCCCTTCATCCACTATATATACAGGACACCCCTTTATACACTATATATACAGCAGTATGGACACCCCTTCATCCACTATATATACAGGACACCCCTTCATCCTCTATATATACAGGACACCCCTTCATCCACTATATATACAGGACACCCCTTCATCCACTATATATACAGGACACCCCTTCATACACTATATATACAGGACACCCCTTCATACACTATATATACAGGACACCCCTTCATCCACTATATATACAGGACACCCCTTCATACACTATATATACAGGACACCCCTTCATACACTATATATACAGGACACCCCTTCATACACTATATATACAGGACACCCCTTCATACACTATATATACAGGACACCCCTTCATCCACTATATATACAGCAGTATGGACACCCCTTCATCCACTATATATACAGGACACCCCTTTATACACTATATATACAGCAGTATGGACACCCCTTCATCCACTATATATACAGGACACCCCTTCATACACTATATATACAGCAGTATGGACACCCCTTCATACACTATATATACAGGACACCCCTTCATACACTATATATACAGGACACCCCTTCATACACTATATATACAGGACACCCCTTCATACACTATATATACAGGACAAGGACACCCCTTCATACACTATATATACAGGACACCCCTTCATCCACTATATATACAGCAGTATGGACACCCCTTCATCCACTATATACACAGGACACCCCTTCATCCACTATATATACAGGACACCCCTTCATCCACTATATATACAGCATTATGTGGATGTATGTTCAACGTGACACCGTCATAGGATGCCACCTTTCCAACAAGTCAGTTCGTCAAATTTCTGCCCTGCTAGAGCTGCCCCGGGTCAACTCTAAGTGCTGTTATTGTGAGGTGGAAACGTCTAGGAGCAACAACGGCTCAGCCGTGAAGTGGTAGGCCACACAAGCTCACAGAACGGGACCAACGTGGGCTGAGGTGCGTAAAAAATAGTCTGTCCTCGGTTGCAACACTCAATACCAAGTTCCAAACTGCCTCTGAAAGCAACGTCAGGACAAGAACTGTTCGTCTGGGAGCTTCATGAAATGGGTTTCCATGGCCGAGCAGCCGCCCACAAGCTTCAGATCACCATGCATAATGCCAAACCTTGGCTGGACTGGTGTAAAGCTCACCTCTTCTGGACTCTGGATCAGTGGAAACACGTTCTCTGGAGTTATGATTCACACTTCACCATCTGGTAGTCCGAAGGACGAATCTGGGTTTGGCAGATGCCAGGAGAACGCAACGTCAACACAATAATTGTTCGTCGGGAGCTTCAGTGTGTATCAGCTTTCTGCTGGAAGAGGTTTAGGAGGACCAGCAGGAAGTCCCTCCCCTCCAGGTTTAGGAGGACCAGTAGGAAGTCCCTCCCCTCCAGGTTGAGGAGGACCAGCAGGAAGTCCCTCCCCTCCAGGTTGAGGAGGACCAGCAGGAAGTCCCTCCCCTCCAGGTTGAGGAGGACCAGCAGGAAGTCCCTCCCCTCCAGGTTGAGGAGGACCAGCAGGAAGTCCCTCCCCTCCAGGTTGAGGAGGACCAGCAGGAAGTCCCTCCCCTCCAGGTTGAGGAGGACCAGCAGGAAGTCCCTCCCCTCCAGGTTTAGGAGGACCAGCAGGAAGTCCCTCCCCTCCAGGTTTAGGAGGACCAGCAGGAAGTCCCTCCCCTCCAGGTTTAGGAGGACCAGCAGGAAGTCCCTCCCCTCCAGGTTGAGGAGGACCAGCAGGAAGTCCCTCCCCTCCAGGTTTAGGAGGACCAGCAGGAAGTCCCTCCCCTCCAGGTTTAGGAGGACCAGCAGGAAGTCCCTCCCCTCCAGGTTTAGGAGGACCAGCAGGAAGTCCCTCCCCTCCAGGTTTAGGAGGACCAGCAGGAAGTCCCTCCCCTCCAGGTTTAGGAGGACCAGTAGGAAGCCCCTCCCCTCCAGGTTGATGAGGACCAGTAGGAAGCCCCTCCAGGTTGAGGAGGACCAGCAGGAAGCCCCTCCAGGTTGAGGAAGACCAGTAGGAAGCCCCTCCAGGTTGAGGAGGACCAGTAGGAAGCCCCTCCAGGTTGAGGGGGAACAGTAGGAAGCCCCTCCCCTCCGGATTGAGGAGGACCAGTAGGAAGCCCCTCCAGGTTGAGGAGAACCAGTAGGAAGCCCCTCCAGTTAAAGGTCCCTCCCAGTGACGGGTGGTACTGAGCTCTAGGAGGACCAGTAGGAAGCCCCTCCAGGTTGAGGAGGACCAGTAGGAAGCCCCTCCAGTTAAAGGTCCCAGTGACGGGTGGTACTGAGCTCTAGGAGGACCAGTAGGAAGCCCCTCCCCTCCAGGTTGAGGAGGACCAGTAGGAAGCCCCTCCAGTTAAAGGTCCCAGTGACGGGTGGTACTGAGCTCTAGGAGGACCAGTAGGAAGCCCCTCCAGGTTGAGGAGGACCAGTAGGAAGCCCCTCCAGTTAAAGGTCCCAGTGACGGGTGGTACTGAGCTCTAGGAGGACCAGTAGGAAGCCCCTCCCCTCCAGGTTGAGGAGGACCAGTAGGAAGCCCCTCCAGTTAAAGGTCCCAGTGACGGGTGGTACTGAGCTCTAGGAGGACCAGTAGGAAGCCCCTCCAGTTAAAGGTCCCAGTGACGGGTGGTACTGAGCTCTAGGAGGACCAGTAGGAAGCCCCTCCCCTCCAGGTTGAGGAGGACCAGTAGGAAGCCCCTCCAGTTAAAGGTCCCAGTGACGGGTGGTACTGAGCTCTAGGAGGACCAGTAGGAAGCCCCTCCAGTTAAAGGTCCCAGTGACGGGTGGTACTGAGCTCTAGGAGGACCAGTAGGAAGCCCCTCCCCTCCAGGTTGAGGAGGACCAGTAGGAAGCCCCTCCAGTTAAAGGTCCCAGTGACGGGTGGTACTGAGCTCTAGGAGGACCAGTAGGAAGCCCCTCCCCTCCAGGTTGAGGAGGACCAGTAGGAAGCCCCTCCAGTTAAAGGTCCCAGTGACGGGTGGTACTGAGCTCTAGGAGGGTGCCACTGCCATCCTTTAATGAGTAGTTAAATAAATACCTTTATCAGTACAATGTAATATATGACCATTACATGTCACAAATCACCAGGATAAGAAGAGGCTGTTTCCATTATGCTGGCGTCAGAACTGAAAGGGCCCTCCTACCTCCCCCTCAAATAGGAGAGAAGTACCCTGGGCCCTCCAGACAGCTCATTTCAATTCCTCCCGAACTGAAAGGGCCCTCCTACCTCCCCCTCAAATAGGAGAGAAATACCCTGGGCCCTCCAGACAGCTCATTTCAATTCCTCCCGCTGCCTAGCAGGACTTCTGTTGGAAGTCTGGCTTGGCTCCAAATTGTGTGTCTCCCGGGTGAGAATAACATTGAATAAAATTTGTCCAAACGTCATTTGCAATTTTCACCCCCTCCAAAAAATAATTTTCTTGACCGGGTGGGGGGGGACTTTAGGAAAAACATCTGTCACAAATACTTGTTTTGAGAATAGTAGTTGTACATGAGAGTACATTCCACTGCTTGGCCGTGACCCTGAGCTGTGTACGGACCCGAGCCTCTCCACAGGGCTGGGAATACGATCTCTCCAGCAGTAGCCAGCTACATACTATGATATTTAACATTAGTTCTGGCCTGCTCAAGCTCATGTGTTCCCGAGTCTTTAGCCTGAAGTCTACATAATTAGGTGTAATTGACTTCCCTTACAATGTGTTTCTAGTGACGGGGACATCTGGCCTTGAGACACTCCATACAGGGGGGGGGTGGGGGCCAATTGGAACCCTACCATCTTCATAGGGCTCATAGGCCTCTGGTTAACAGCAGTGTACTATATAGGGAATAGGGCGCCATTAGGTGCGTAGTCTGCTCTCTGAGCTCCACACTGCCAGCTTGCCTTTCTACTTGGCAACAGCATGGGTGGTATAGAATAGGTACGACCACAACCAGACTCTTCAGCACAAATAAATCTCACAAAAATGTCTTTCATACTACACTTTCCCCATGATCAAAATATTTATAAATCAAACCTAAATAAATTATAAATATTTATTTTGGGGGTAATCGTTCTCAGATTTCGGGTTCAGTTTCAGTGGTGGTGCTGCTAAGACTCAAAGTAGGTTTTCACTGCCTCTAATACCGACCAACTACAACATAATCACTGCCTCTAATACCGACCAACTACAAGGACATAATCCCTGCCTCTAATACCGACCAACTACAAGGACATAATAATACCGACCAACTACAAGAACATAATCCCTCTAATACCGACCAACTACAAGGACACCAATCCCAATCGCTGCCTCTAATACCGACCAAACATAACATAAAGACCAACTACAAGGACATAATCCCTGCCTCTAATAACCAACTACAAGAACATAATCCCTGCCTCTAATACCGACCAACTACAAGGACATAATCCCTGCCTCTAATACCGACCAACTACAAGGACATAATCGACCAACTACAACATAATCACTGCCTCTAATACCGACCACCTACAAGGACATGCCTCTAATACCGACCAACTACAAGGACATAATCCCTGCCTCTAATACCGACCAACTACAAGGACATAATCCCTGCCTCTAATACCGACCAACTACAAGGACATAATCCCTGCCTCTAATACCGACCAACTACAAGGACATAATCCCTGCCTCTAATACCGACCAACTACAACATAATCCCTGCCTGTAATACCGACCAACTACAATATAATCACTGCCTCTAATACCGACCAACTACAAGGACATAATCCCTGCCTCTAATACCGACCAACTACATAATTCCTTCTTTCTGTCAGACATGCAGTTTGGGCCGGTAGAGAGAGAAGTGGGACTGTCTTGACAACCATGATCTTTGATTCAGTCTCAAATGGTACCCTCTTTCCCTATGTAGTGCACTACTTTAGACCAGGACCCTATGGAACCCTCTTCCCCTATGTAGTGCACTACTTTAGACCAGGACCAAATGGAACCCTCTTCCCCTATGTGGTGCACTACTTTAGACCAGGACCCAATGGAAAACCTCTTTCCCTATGTGGTGCACTACTTTAGACCAGGACCCAATGGAACCCTCTTCCCTATGTAGTGCACTACTTTAGACCAGAACCCAATGGAACCCTCTTCCCTATGTAGTGCACTACTTTAGACCAGAACCCAATGGAACCCTCTTCCCTATGTAGTGCACTACTTTAGACCAGAACCCAATGGAACCCTCTTCCCTATGTAGTGCACTACTTTAGACCGGGACCAAACGGAACCCTCTTCCCCTATGTAGTGCACTACTTTAGACCAGGACCCAATGGAACCCTCTTCCCTATGTAGTGCACTACTTTAGACCGGGACCAAACGGAACCCTCTTCCCCTATGTAGTGCACTACTTTAGACCAGGACCAAATGGAACCCTCTTCCCTATATAGTGCACTACTTTAGACCAGGACCAAACGGAACCCTCTTCCCCTATGTAGTGCACTACTTTAGACCAGGACTCAATGACACCCTATATAGTGCACTACTTTAGACCAGGACTCAATGGCACCCTCTTCCCTATATAGTGCACTACTTTAGACCAGGACCCTATGGCACCCTCTTCCCTATATAGTGCACTACTATAGACCAAGGCTCTGATTAAAAGTACAGCACTATGTAGGGAACAGGGAGCCATTTGGAAGGTACAGTTCATGTAATAAGTGAGCCCAGTAAAATGTCACTACTGACTAACAATACACAGCTTTGAACTGCAGTTCTAGTCACTTTGCCAAAGACATTTTACGGTTCAATAGTAAAAATACTAGTGGTGGAATTAGGCCTAACCAGCAACAACTATAACCCGAGACGTTCTCTGAATATTTCTGGTCACTGGCGATCAGTCCTCGTTCTGAAAAGTACATTTGCTGAGCAGTGTGAGCAATTGTGTTGGCTTGAAGTTGTACAACCGAACTCACAAAAGACAGACACTTTTATTTTATTTTTTAAACAGCCGTTTACTACTAAAACTACTGATCTCTCTGCCTGATGCTAAGAAATAAACCCAACCACATTTACAGAGACATTTAAAAAGAGCATTTGCAGAATGTTTCCTTCTGCCAGGGTGAATAACATGGAGGACACTGTCATCCAATGGCAGGGTGAATAACATGGAGGACACTGTCATCCTCGAGTTCCCCAATGGCAGGGTGAATAACATGGAGGACACTGTCATCCTCGAGTTCCCCAATGGCAGGGTGAATAACATGGAGGACACTGTCATCCAATGGCAGGGTGAATAACATGGGAGGACACTGTCATCCTCGAGGTCCCCAATGGCAGGGTGAATAACATGGAGGACACGGTCATCCTCGAGTTCCCCAATGGCAGGGTGAATAACATGGAGGACACTGTCATCCTCGAGTTCCCCAATGGCAGGGTGAATAACATGGAGGACACTGTCATCCTCGAGTTCCCCAATGGCAGGGTGAATAACATGGAGGACACTGTCATCCTCGAGTTCCCCAATGGCAGGGTGAATAACATGGAGGACACTGTCATCCTCGAGTTCCCCAATGGCAGGGTGAATAACATGGAGGACACTGTCATCCTCGAGTTCCCCAATGGCAGGGTGAATAACATGGAGGACACTGTCATCCTCGAGTTCCCCAATGGCAGGGTGAATAACATGGAGGACACTGTCATCCTCGAGTTCCCCAATGGCAGGGTGAATAACATGGAGGACACTGTCATCCTCGAGTTCCCCAATGGCAGGGTGAATAACATGGAGGACACTGTCATCCTCTAGTTCCCCAATGGCAGGGTGAATAACATGGAGGACACTGTCATCCTCGAGTTCCCCAATGGCAGGGTGAATAACATGGAGGACACTGTCATCCTCGAGTTCCCCAATGGCTGGGTGAATAACATGGAGGACACTGTCATCCTCGAGTTCCCCAATGGCAGGGTGAATAACATGGAGGACACTGTCATCCAATGGCAGGGTGAATAACATGGAGGACACTGTCATCCTCGAGTTCCCCAATGGCAGGGTGAATAACATGGAGGACACTGTCATCCTCGAGTTCCCCAATGGCAGGGTGAATAACATGGAGGACACTGTCATCCTCGAGTTCCCCAATGGCAGGGTGAATAACCGCTTTCATTCCCCCAACAGCTTCTAGAGAACCTGACGAGAATATAACAAGGCAACTGTACAGAGACCATGACGTCACTCAGCCCTGCTGAGAGTTAGTTGACATCACTCAGCCCTGCTCTAAAAACAGCCTGGGAGTTAGTTGACATCACTCAGCCCTGCTCTAAAAACAGCCTGGGAGTTAGTTGACATCACTCAGCCCTGCTGAGAGTTAGTTGACATCACTCGGCCCTGCTGGGAGTTAGTTGACATCACTCAGCCCTGCTCTAAAAACAGCCTGGGAGTTAGTTGACATCACTCAGCCCTGCTCTAAAAACAGCCTGGGAGTTAGTTGACATCACTCAGCCCTGCTCTAAAAACAACCTGGGAGTTAGTTGACATCCCTCAGCCCTGCTCTAAAAACAGCCTGAGAGTTAGTTGACATCACTCAGCCCTGCTGAGAGTTAGTTGACATCACTCAGCCCTGCTCTAAAAACAGCCTGGGAGTTAGTTGACATCACTCAGCCCTGCTCTAAAAACAGCCTGGGAGTTAGTTGACATCACTCAGCCCTGCTGGGAGTTAGTTGACATCACTCAGCCCTGCTCTAAAAACAGCCTGGGAGTTAGTTGACGTCACTCAGCCCAGCTGAGAGTTAGTTGACATCACTCAGCCCTGCTCTAAAAACAACCTGGGAGTTAGTTGACATCACTCAGCCCTGCTCTAAAAACAGCCTGGGAGTTAGTTGACATCACTCAGCCCTGCTCTAAAAACAACCTGGGAGTTAGTTGACATCACTCAGCCCTGCTCTAAAAACAGCCTGGGAGTTAGTTGACATCACTCAGCCCTGCTCTAAAAAACAGCCTGGGAGTTAGTTGACATCACTCAGCCATGCTGAGAGTTAGTTGACATCACTCAGCCCTGCTGAGAGTTAGTTGACATCACTCAGCCCTGCTCTAAAAACAGCCTGGGAGTTAGTTGACATCACTCAGCCCTGCTCTAAAAAACAGCCTGGGAGTTAGTTGACATCACTCAGCCCTGCTCTAAAAACAGCCTGGGAGTTAGTTGACATCACTCAGCCCTGCTGGGAGTTAGTTGACATCTCTCAGCCCTGCTCTAAAAACAGCCTGGGAGTTAGTTTACATTTACATTTAAGTAATTTAGCAGACGCTCTTATCCAGCCCTGCTGGGAGTTAGTTGACATCACTCAGCCCTGCTCTAAAAACAGCCTGAGAGTTAGTTGACATCACTCAGCCCTGCTCTAAAAACAGCCTGGGAGTTAGTTGACATCACTCAGCCCTGCTGGGAGTTAGTTGACATCACTCAGCCCTGCTCTAAAAACAGCCTGGGAGTTAGTTGACATCACTCAGCCCTGCTGGGAGTTAGTTGACATCACTCAGCCCTGCTCTAAAAACAACCAGGGAGTTAGTTGACATCACTCAGCCCTGCTCTAAAAACAACCAGGGAGTTAGTTGACATCACTCAGCCCTGCTGGGAGTTAGTTGACATCACTCAACCCTGCTCTAAAAACAGCCTAGGAGTTAGTTGACATCACTCAGCCCTGCTGGGAGTTAGTTGACATCACTCAGCCCTGCTCTAAAAACAGCCTGGGAGTTAGTTGACATCACTCAGCCCTGCTGGGAGTTAGTTGACATCACTCAGCCCTGCTGGGAGTTAGTTGACATCACTCAGCCCTGCTGAGAGTTAGTTGACATCACTCAGCCCTGCTCTAAAAACAGCCTGGGAGTTAGTTGACATCACTCAGCCCTGCTCTAAAAACAGCCAGGGAGTTAGTTGACATCACCTGTCTGAGACCCTAAGCCAACGTGTCTGAGACCCTAAGCCAACCTGTCTGAGACCCTAAGCCAACCTGCCTGAGACCCTAAACCAACCTGCCTGAGACCCTAAGCTAACCTGCCTGAGACCCTAAGCCAACCTGTCTGAGACCCTAAGCCAACCTGCCTGAGACCCTAAGCCAACCTGCCTGAGACCCTAAGCCAACCTGTCTGAGACCCTAAGCCAACCTGCCTGAGACCCTAAGCCAACCTGTCTGAGACCCTAAACCAACCTGCCTGAGACCCTAAGCCAACCTGCCTGAGACCCTAAGCCAACCTGCCTGAGACCCTAAGCCAACCTGTCTGAGACCCTAAGCCAACCTGCCTGAGACCCTAAGCCAACCTGTCTGAGACCCTAAGCCAACCTGTCTGAGACCCTAAGCCAACTTGTCTGAGACCCTAAGCCAACCTGTCTGAGACCCTAAGCCAACACGAAGAAAGAGGTGAACTGAGCCATGGGCTGTTTGGACTGCTGCGGAGACAGAGGGGGTTCTGGGTAAAGGAGTCTAGAATGTGATGAACTGAGTCATGGTCCTGTTGGACTGCTGAGGAGACAGAGGGGGTTCTGGGTAGAGGAGTCTAGAATGTGCTGAGGAGACAGAGGGGGTTCTGGGTAGAGGAGTCTAGAATGTGCTGAGGAGACAGAGGGGGTTCTGGGTAGAGGAGTCTAGAATGTGCTGAGGAAACAGAGGGGGTTCTGGGTAGAGGAGTCTAGAAAGGAAGTTGGATCGGGGAGAAACCAACAACACGTTTTAAACCCAGTCTATTCCTGTGGAACGTCAGAGATTCTAACTTGGGTCATGTAGAAACCTCTCCCCTTAAGATATCGAAGGAAGGCTTGAACGTCTTTCAGTGATACAGCAAGACTGTAAGGTCTCAGGAATACACACCAGCTTCGGGAATGCCATGACAGTATGCACTAAATTGGAGTACTGCACTCGTCTGCAGTGCACTGATCACCAGTGGGCTCCTGTATATATATATATATATAAAACCCAGCGGTACTAACCTGTGCTTCGTCCTTCAGTTTGAGGATACACTCCATTGTGTTAATGGTGATGACCACGGCCTCGGAGCCCAGTTTGGTCCAGGGTACGTGGATACGCAACTCATGGATGTGACCGCTCAGGAAGGTAAAGGGCAGTTTCAGCTCCTAGAAACAGGGAATTAAATTTAAATAAGTCACTGCGTTGGCTCAGTGGGTTGGAGCCTGGGTCTGGCAATGCTAAGGGATGTGGGGTACGATCTCTAGAGGAGATCATCTGTGGACAACTGACCAGACATGAGGGTAGGATCTCCCTCTGACCACTAGGCTACCTGCCCCCCCCTCCTCTAACCACTAGGCTACCTGCCCCCCCCTCCTCTGACCACTAGGCTACCTGCCCCCCTCCTCTAACCACTAGGCTACCTGCCCCCCCCTCCTCTAACCACTAGGCTACCAGCCCCCTCCTCTAACCACTAGGCTACCTGCCCCCCTCCTCTAACCACTAGGCTACCTGCCCCCCTAACCACTAGGCTACCTAACCTGATCACCCCCATCCTCTAACCACTAGGCTACCTGCCCCCACCCTCTAACCACTAGGGCTGCCCCCCCCCCTAACCACTAGGCTACCTGCCCCCCTAACCACTAGGCTACCTGCCCCCTAAACACTAGGCTACCTGCCCCCCTCCCCTAACCACTAGGCTACCTGCCCCCCTAACCATTAGGCTACCTGCCCCCTAACCACTAGGCTACCTGCCCCCCCCTAACCACTAGGCTACCTGCCCCCCCCTAACCACTCTAGCCCCCCCTAACCACTAGGCTACCTGCCCCCCCCCTAACCACTAGGCTACCTGCTAACCACTAGGCTACCTGCCCCCCCCTAACCACTAGGCTACCTGCCCCCTCCTCTAACCACTAGGCTACCTGCCCCCCTAACCCCTCCTCCCCCCTAACCACTAGGCTACCTGCCCCCCCTAACCACTAGGCTACCCCCCCCCCTAACCACTAGGCTACCTGCTCCCCTAACCACTAGGCTACCTGCCCCTCTAACCACTGGGCTACCTGCCCCCCCCCTCTAACCACTAGGCTACCTGCCCCCCCCTAACCACCACTAAAGTGCTAAAATCAGCCCTGGTGGGATCCCCCCTCCCTGGGTGTCACTATTGAGCAGGAACAGGCAGGTGGCAGGGCACACGTCTAGCCTGGGGTCACTAACCACAGAGGCAGGTGGCAGGGTAACACACCCTAGCCTGGGGGTCACTAACAGGAACAGGCAGGTGGCAGGGTGCACACGTCTAGCCCCCTCCTCAGGAACAGAGAGGTGGCAGGCTAACACACGTCCCTGGGGGTCCTCTAACCACAGGCAGGTGGCAGGGTAACCACGTCTAGCCTGGGTGTCACTAACCACAGGTGGCAGGGCTACCTAGCCTGGGTGTCACTATTGAGCAGGAACCAGGTGGCAACCACGTCTAGCCTGGGGTCACTGAGCAGGAACAGAGAGGTGGCAGGGTAACCCCTAGCCTGGGGGTCACTAACAGGAACAGGCAGGTGGCAGGGTGCACACCTAGCCTGGGGGTCACTATTCCAGAGAGGTGGCAGGGTAACCACTAGGCTAGCCTGGGGGTCACTATTGAGCAGGAACAGAGAGGTGGCAGGGTAACACACGTCTAAGCCTGGGGTCACTATTGAGCAGGAACCAGGTGGCTTGGGTGACACACCTAGCCTGGGGGTCACTAAAAACAGGAACAGGCAGGTGGCCACCTCTAACCACTATTGAGCAGGAACAGACCAGGTGGCAGGGTGACACCCTAGCCTGGGGGTCACTATTGAGCAGGAACAGGCAGGTGGCAGGGTAACACCTGTCTAGCCTGGGTGTCACTGAGCAGGAACCAGGTGGCAGGGTAACACACCTAGCCTGGGGGTCACTAAGCAGGAACAGAGAGACAGGTAGGGTGACACACGTCTAGCCTGGGGGTCACTAAGCAGGAACAGGTGGCAGGGGCTACCTAGCCTGGGGGTCACTATTGAGCAGGAACAGGCAGGTGGCAGGGTGACACACTCTAGCCTGGGTGTCACTATTGAGCAGGAACAGAGAGGTGGCAGGGTGACACCGTCTAGCCTGGGGGTCACTATTGAGCAGGAACAGAGAGGTGGCAGGGTGACACACGTCTAGCCTGGGGGTCACTATTGAGCAGGAACAGGCAGGTGGCAGGGTAACACACGTCTAGCCTGGGGTCACTATTGAGCAGGAACAGACAGGCAGGTGGCAGGGTGACACCGTCTAGCCTGGGGGTCACTGAGCAGGAACAGGCAGGTGGCAGGGTGACACACGTCTAGCCACCGGACGATGGAACAAGTGACCACTGGCAAAAGAGCAGACTCAGATTGAGACTGACCTGACCTCCATTCATAAAGTTACCTCAGCCAAAAGAGCAGACTCAGATTGAGACCCCTGACCTCCATTCTAGTTACCTCAGCCTAACCACTGAGACTGACCTGACCTCCATTCATAAAGTTACCTCAGCAAAAGAGCAGACTCAGATTGAGACAGACCTGACCTCCATTCATAAAGTTACCTCAGCCACTCAGATTGGACTGACCTGACCTCCATTCATAGTTACCTCAGCAAAAGGCAGACTCCAATTGAGACTGACCTGACCTCCATTCATAAAGTTACCAGCAAAAGAGCAGCAGATTGAGACAGACCTGACCTCCATTCATAAAGTTACTCAGCAAAAGAGCAGACTCAGATTGAGACCCTGACCTCCATTCATAGTTACCTCAGCAAAAGAGCAGACTCCAATTGAGACTGACCTGACCTCCATTCATAAAGTTACTCAGCAAAAGGCAGACTCAGATTGAGACAGACCTGACCTCCATTCTAAAGTTACCTCAGCAAAAGAGCAGACTCAGATTGAGACAGACCTGACCTCCATTCATAAAGTTACTCAGCAAAGAGCAGACTCAGATTGAGACTGACCTGACCTCCATTCATAAAGTTACCTCAGCAAAAGAGCAGACTCAGATTGAGACAGACCTGACCTCCATTCATAAAGTTACCTCAGCAAAAGAGCAGACTCAGATTGAGACAGACCTGACCTCCATTCATAAAGTTACCTCAGCAAAAGAGCAGACTCAGATTGAGACAGACCTGACCTCCATTCATAAAGTTACCTCAGCAAAAGAGCAGATACAAAGTCAATAGCATTACTAAGAGTTATTCCTGGACATTAAAGTGTTATTACCGGGTTATTACCGGGTTATTACCGGGGTATTACAGTGTTAATACCGGGTTATTACCGGGGTATTACCGGGTTATTGAGCAGGAACAGGTTATTACAGGGGTATTACAGTGTTAATACCGGGTTATTACCGGGTTATTACCGGGGTATTACAG
The DNA here is from genome assembly GCF_034236695.1 of Oncorhynchus nerka. Taxonomy (NCBI): domain Eukaryota; kingdom Metazoa; phylum Chordata; class Actinopteri; order Salmoniformes; family Salmonidae; genus Oncorhynchus; species Oncorhynchus nerka. The sequence continues at coordinate 112,241 of NW_027040383.1, read as the reverse complement.
TGTTAGTACCGGGTTATTACCGGGGTATTCGTGTTAATAACAGGTTATTACCGGGTTATTACCCAGTTATTGGCAGGTTATTGCAGGGTTATTGCCAGGTTATTACAGGGTTATTGCAGGGTTATTGCCATGTTATTGCCAGGTTATTACAGGGTTATTGCAGGGTTATTGCCGGGTTATTGCCAGGTTATTACAGGGTTATTGCCATGTTATTGCCAGGTTATTACAGGGTTATTGCAGGGTTATTGCCACCAGGTTTTGCCAGGTTATTACAGGGTTATTGCAGGGTTATTGCCAGGTTATTGCCAGACCCAGTTATTACAGGGTTACCATGTTACCTCCATTCCAGGTTATTACAAAGGGTTAGCATGTTATTGCCAGGTTATTACAGGGTTAAGGGTTATTGCCAGGTTATTACTGGGGTATTACAGTGTTAATACCAGGTTATTACAGGGGTATTACCGGGTTATTACAAGGGTATTAGTGTTATTACAGTGTTATTACCGGGGTATTACAGGTTATTACAGTGGTATTACAGGGCTATTCGTGTTAATAACAGGTTATTACCATGTTATTACAGGGGTATTACAGTGTTAATACCAGGTTATTACCATGTTATTACAGGGGTATTCGTGTTAAAAACAGGTTATTACCGGGTTATTACCCAGTTATTGCCAGGTTATTACAGGGTTATTACCATGTTATTGCCGGGTTATTACAGGGGTATTACAGTGTTATTACAGTGTTATTACAGGGGTATTACCAGTGTTAATGCCGGGTTATTACAGTGTTATTGCCAGGTTATTATCGGGGTATTACGGGTATTAGTGTTATTACAGTGTTATTACCGTGGTATTGTTATTACAGGGGTATTCAGTGTTAATGCCAGGTTATTACGGTGTTATTACAGGGGTATTACAGTGTTAATACCAGGTTATTACCGTGTTATTACAGGGGTCAGTGTTAATGCCAGGTTATTACCATGTTATTACAGGGGTATTCGTGTTATTACAGGGGGTATTAGTGTTAATACCAGGTTATTACCGTGTTATTACAGGGGTATCAGTGTTAATACCAGGTTATTACCGTGTTATTACAGGGGTATTACAGTATTAATACCAGGTTATTACCATGTTATTACAGGGGTATCAGTGTTAATACCAGGTTATTACCGTGTTATTACAGGGGTATTACAGTATTAATACCAGGTTATTACCATGTTATTACAGGGGTATTACAGTGTTAATACCAGATTATTACTGTGTTATTACAGGGGTATTTGTGTTATTACAGGGGGTATTACAGTGTTAATACCAGGTTATTACCATGTTATTACAGGGGGTGTTATTACAGTGTTAATACCAGGTTATTACCGTGTTATTACAGGGGTTAGTGTTAATACCAGGTTATTGTGTTATTACAGGGGTATTACAGTGTTAATACCAGGTTATTACCATGTTATTACAGGGGTATTACAGTGTTAATACCAGATTATTACTGTGTTATTACAGGGGTATTCATGTTATTACAGGGGTATTAGTGTTATTACAGGGGGTATTACAGTGTTAATACCAGGTTATTACCGTGTTATTACAGGGGTATCAGTGTTAATACCAGGTTATTACCATGTTATTACAGGGGTATTACAGTGTTAATACCAGGTTATTACCATGTTATTACAGGGGTATTACAGTGTTAATACCAGATTATTACTGTGTTATTACAGTGTTATTACAGGTGTTAATACAGGGGTATTACAGTGTTAATACCAGGTTATTACTGTGTTATTACAGGGGTATTACAGTGTTAATACCATGTTATTAGCGTGTTATTACAGTGTTAATACCAGGTTATTAGCGTGTTATTACAGTGTTAATACACTTTATTCCAGTTTAATTCCAGGGTGAATCCATACCTGCTCCAGGACATCCAGCTTCAGCTCCAGCTTGCTCAGTACTACGTCTCCTCCCCATAGCGACAGCTGCAGGTCAGAGGGCTTCAGGTTCTTGATGTATTTGTTCACGTAGGTCATCAACAGGGGTGTGACATAGGACTCCAACATCCTGCCTCTGTCCTGGACCACAAACACAACAGGGAAGAAAGGGGAGGAGTCAAATAACACATGTCCTGGACCACAAACACAACAGGGAAGAAAGGGGAGGAGTCAAATGTCCTGGACCACAAACACAAACACATGTCCTGGACCACAAACACAACAGGGAAGAAAGGGGAGGAGTCAAAATAACACATGTCCTGGACCACAAACACAACAGGGAAGAAAGGGGAGGAGTCAAAATAACACATGTCCTGGACCACAAACACAACAGGGAAGAAAGGGGAGGAGTCAAATAACACATGTCCTGGACCACAAACACAACAGGGAAGAAAGGGGAGGAGTCAAAATAACACATGTCCTGGACCACAAACACAACAGGGAAGAAAGGGGAGGAGTCAAATAACACATGTCCTGGACCACAAACACAACAGGGAAGAAAGGGGAGGAGTCAAAATAACACATGTCCTGGACCACAAACACAACAGGGAAGAAAGGGGAGGAGTCAAATAACACATGTCCTGGACCACAAACACAACAGGGAAGAAAGGGGAGGAGTCAAATAACACATGTCCTGGACCACAAACACAACAGGGAAGAAAGGGGAGGAGTCATTCCAAGTCACAACACATAGTTTTTTTTATTTTTTATTAAAGGTTGAATAAAGCAAGTTGAGCTAGCCAAATAACATATCTGGTAACCGAGGGCTATCCTTAGCTAGCCAAATAACATATCTGGTAACCGAGGGCTATCCTTAGCTAGCCAAATAACATATCTGGTAACCGAGGGCTATCCTTAGCTAGCCAAATAACATATCTGGTAACCGAGGGCTATCCTTAGCTAGCCAAATAACATATCTGGTAACCGAGGGCTATCCTTAGCTAGCCAAATAACATATCTGGTAACCGAGGGCTATCCTTAGCTGGCCAAATAACATATCTGGTAACCGAGGGCTATCCTTAGCTAGCCAAATAACATATCTGGTAACCGAGGGCTATCCTTAGCTGGCCAAATAACATATCTGGTAACCGAGGGCTATCCTTAGCTGGCCAAATAACATATCTGGTAACCGAGGGCTGTCTTTAGCTAGCCAAATAACATATCTGGTAACCGAGGGCTATCCTTAGCTAGCCAAATAACATATCTGGTAACCGAGGGCTATCCTTAGCTAGCCAAATAACATATCTGGTAACCGAGGGCTATCCTTAGCTGGCCAAATAACATATCTGGTAACCGAGGGCTGTCTTTAGCTAGCCAAATAACATATCTGGTAACCGAGGGCTATCCTTAGCTGGCCAAATAACATATCTGGTAACCGAGGGCTATCCTTAGCTAGCCAAATAACATATCTGGTAACCGAGGGCTATCCTTAGCTGGCCAAATAACATATCTGGTAACCGAGGGCTGTCTTTAGCTAGCCAAATAACATATCTGGTAACCGAGGGCTATCCTTAGCTGGCCAAATAACATATCTGGTAACCGAGGGCTGTCTTTAGCTAGCCAAATAACATATCTGGTAACCGAGGGCTGTCTTTAGCTAGCCAAATAACATATCTGGTAACCGAGGGCTATCCTTAGCTAGCCAAATAACATATTTGGTAACCGAAGGCTATCCTTAGCTAGCCAAATAACATATCTGGTAACCGAGGGCTATCCTTAGCTAGCCAAATAACATATCTGGTAACCGAGGGCTGTCTTTAGCTAGCCAAATAACATATCTGGTAACCGAGGGCGATCCTTAGCTAGCCAAATAACATATGGTAACCGAGGGCTATCCTTAGCTAGCCAAACAACATATTTGGTAACCGAAGGCTATCCTTAGCTAGCCAAATAACATATCTGGTAACCGAGGGCTGTCTTTAGCTAGCCAAATAACATATCTGGTAACCAAGGGCTATCCTTAGCTAGCCAAATAACATATCTGGTAACCGAGGGCTGTCTTTAGCTAGCCAAATAACATATCTGGTAACCAAGGGCTATCCTTAGCTAGCCAAATAACATATCTGGTAACCGAGGGCTATCCTTAGCTAGCCAAATAACATATCTGGTAACCGAGGGCTATCCTTAGCTAGCCAAATAACATATCTGGTAACCGAGGGCTATCCTTAGCTAGCCAAATAACATATCTGGTAACCGAGGGCTATCCTTAGCTAGCCAAATAACATATCTGGTAACTGAGGGCTATCCTTAGCTAGCCAAATAACATATCTGGTAACTGAGGGCTATCCTTAGCTAGCCAAATAACATATCTGGTAACTGAGGGCTATCCTTAGCTAGCCATGCCTACAGCCCTTCAAAAAGCCCTCCAGTCAAACTAACTGCCCTAGCTAGAGATGCAGGACTGTAGAGAACTGGTAGAACCAGTCACATGGTAATGTGTGTTATAGATCGTCCTTTGACAACGTTAAAGTTACAGCGAACCACCTCTCACAGAACATCATGTGGTTTTGCCTTTTCATGTATCCAAATCTATGTGACTTGAGAGCGGATGATTTGCTAGATTGCATTGCTTGCGTCGTGAGACTATAGAGTTTATCAACGTTGCTATTCGTTATTCACTGAGGATTTATTCCTCGTGTCACTATTGTTTAATTTGTCATCTTTAACTCTGCATTGTTGGAAAAGGGACCCGTAACTATTTCATGGTTAGTTTTACACCTGTTGTTTACGAAGCATGCGACAAATACAATTTGACGTGAAACTGTGACAGCTCACTACAGCCCGGCAGCTAGCTAGATAGTGTAGCCATAGAGAATGATTAGAGTCCTCTAGTGGCCAAAGGGCCATTTAAACACGGGCAGCACCATGAAGGGCTTCCACCATACTTCCGCCATTTTAAAGTAGTCAACTGGGTGGGGATTCCTATAAAGTTGTAGCCTCAATAGCGCTACCGATGCCGTCACTGACGCTACAGCGGTTTAAACAGATGATTCCTCTATCAATGAAATTACATTTGCTTAATTGGCATGACGTAACAATGTACATATTGCCAAAGCTTATTTTGGATATTTACAATATAAAAATAAAAATTGTCAACGGTATAACAGTAACAACAATAACCAAGTGTCAAAATAGCCATACATTGAACAATAACAACAAGCATACAGTAGAGGACAAAGTCCCCCCTTATCTCAGCTCGCTGGTCACCATAGCATCTCCCACCTGTAGCACGCGCTCCAGCAGGTATATCTCTCTAGTCACCCCCAAAACCAATTCTTTCTTTGGCCGCCTCTCCTTCCAGTTCTCTGCTGCCAATGACTGGAACGAACTACAAAAATCTCTGAAACTGGAAACACTTATCTCCCTCGCTAGCTTTAAGCACCAACTGTCAGAGCAGCTCACAGATTACTGCACCTGTACATAGCCCACCTATAATTTAGCCCAAACAACTACCTCTTTCCCAACTGTATTTTATTTATTTATTTATTTTGCTCCTTTGCACCCCATTATTTTTATTTCTACTTTGCACATTCTTCCATTGCACAACTACCATTCCAGTGTTTTACCTGCTATATTGTATTTACTTTGCCACCATGGCCTTTTTTGCCTTTACCTCCCTTCTCACCTCATTTGCTCACATTGTATATAGACTTGTTTATACTGTATTATTGACTGTATGTTTGTTTTACTCCATGTGTAACTCTGTGTCGTTGTATCTGTCGAACTGCTTTGCTTTATCTTGGCCAGGTTGCAATTGTAAATGAGAACTTGTTCTCAACTTGCCTACCTGGTTAAATAAAGGTGAAATAAATAAATAAATATGTGCAGGTTGATTGGTCTGTCTATCTCTATGGGTGTATCTGATGTGTACTGACGCTTTCATCTGGATTCAATCCAATTTATGTTTAATCTAGAATGTAGAATGGAGGTGCAATATGGATGATGAGACGCATGTTGCTGAGCCTCTGGAGGCATGAAGAGGCCACCACCTCGCCAGGCACCTCGTAACAACGAGGAGGGCTCCGTATAGTTCCGCATTGACATGATTGGTTGACTGTAGGTGAGGGCGGGAAGTCCCTGTATAAACACAAACTCGCTTCCTTCACATCTTCCTTCCACAGCTGCTCTACGAAGCGCAACAAGTATTAACGACATGACTTCTGCAGAGGCCGTATCACCGTAAATACCGCACGACCAATGCAGACATCGGATTGACCATGAAGCGCCTTTAAAAGGACATCATAATATTGTTGATTGGGGTCCATACAATGCAACCCAGCTAGCTAGCACAATTAGCATGCAAGTTTCAACAAACTTGTGGGCCTGGCACGTACCATTAGTTAACTACCTAGTGAGCAGCAGTTAATAAGGCTGGTTAGAGTTAGTTCGCTAGCTGATTAGTTATTGGACTATTATAAACGGGTGTCCGTGTTGCATTCTGGTAAAGTGTTGGCTAGCCAAATGACAGTTGAGTTGGATAGCTCCAGTCCTAACCTGCTTGCTAACCTTAGCCTAGCTAGATATCTAGCCATTTCAGTAGCCAAATAAACGAAGCTTATACGACTGCCGTCTCTACTTACACTCAATTATTTCCCTTACGTGTTTGCTGCAGTTTTCAATTAATCTCTTCGGTAACACACTAGTTAAGTCATCCCGTTAGCTGAAGCAAGGCACATTTTTGTCTCAGGGAAACGTCATCGTCAACTAACACAGAACTTCCGAGTGTTAACTGTGTCGTCATTTCCTGGTTAGGTATCAAACACCACGCCCCCTCCCTCGTGATGGGACCAAACCAATACATTTACGCGGTTCCCTTTCCTTGCCTCGTCTCATTCATAAAATATAGTGAATTGTGTTCAGAGCAAAATGGTGTAAATTTATCAAGCGCAATTGAAGCACAAAACGATTGCGTTTTAGGGTTTGAGGCTACGTGATCTGGTGAAAATAAAAATACAAGTAGCTAGTCAACTTCTTAAATTTAGCTCATGAATGGTTTTATTATAATTCTAGCATGATACAGTAATTAAAATTAAAATAGATTAATAGTAGAAAATGTATGGCTATAATAAAAATGTATCAAATGTTGCACCAGAGTACTTGGAATAGGAATAAACAATGAAAGCTAAATGTGTAGTTCATCATGCTGAAATCTTTAAACGAATGCTTAGTCTTTAGATTCTAGTCTGCACGTGTCAACTGCTAATCATTGTCGACATTTTGATTACTTCTCCCAGCAAATTCTGAAATGTCTGATTTCAATACAATAGAATGAAAAATAGCAGATCACATAGGTCCATGCTTGTATTATTGTATTACTGTTATGTGCATTTTCTCTGGAGATTTCAAATATAAGAAAAATAATCTGATTTAAACCACATACTTGCTTGAGCATGTTGTTGAATTCTGATGTTTATTCCATTTCATATTTTAAAAATTCTCCCTTATTTCCAGGTGTAGTTTTACAAATCACAACTTATTCCTCTCATGTCCTTTTAATCATGAAATGTAATGACAAATACTTAGCCGAATACATTAAAAAGGGACAATCAGCAGTTTCTACATCCATTTTTGGACTTATAAATGAATGGTATGTACCCATTGATTGTTGAAGAATATAACTTCTAAACGCCTCATGAGCTTAGTTCCACTGTCACACCCCATCAGAACCCTAAATATACCGTGCCTTCAGAGAGTATTCATACCCCTTGATTTATTACACATTTTGTTGTGTTACAGCCCTGAATTCAAAATGGATTAAATATATTTTTATTCTCATCCATCTACACACAATACCCCATCATGACAAAGTGGAGAAATTTTTTTTGAAAATGTTTGCAAATGTATTGAAAATGAAATAAAAATATCTCATTTTTCAATACATGTTAGAATGTTTGCAAATGTATTGAAAATGAAATACAGAAATATCTCATGTACATAAGAATTCACACAGCTGTTAGTCTTTCTAAGTCAATTACATGTCTCTAGATTGATTACAGCTGTTAGTCTTTTGTAAGTCTCTAAGATTGATTACAGCTGGGAGTCTTTCTGGGTAAGTCTCTAAGATTGATTACAGCTGTTAGTCTTTCTGGGTAAGTCTCTAAGATTGATTACAGCTGTTAGTCTTTCTGGGTAAGTCTCTAAGATTGATTACAGCTGTTAGTCTTTCTGGGTAAGTCTCTAAGATTGATTACAGCTGTGTTAGTCTTTCTGGGTAAGTCTCTAAGATTGATTACAGCTGGGATTGATTACAGGTTCTAAGATTGATTACAGCTGTTAGTCTTTCTGGGTAAGTCTCTAAGATTGATTACAGCTGTTAGTCTTTCTGGGTAAGTCTCTAAGATTGATTACAGCTGTTAGTCTTTCTGGGTACGTCTCTAAGATTGATTACAGGTGTTAGTCTTTCTGGGTAAATCTCTAAAGTCTCTAAGATTGATTACAGGTGTTAGTCTTTCTGGGTAAGTCTCTAAGATTGATTACAGCTGTTAGTCTTTCTGGGTAAGTCTCTGTCTTTTGTAAGTCTCTAATATTGATTACAGTAGTCTTTCTGGGTAAGTCTCTAAGATTGATTACAGGTGTTAGTCTTTCTGGGTAACGTCTCTAAGATTGATTACAGGTGTGTCTTTTGTAAGTCTCTAAGATTGTTGCTAGACAACTGTGATTACAAGTCTGTAAGTCTCTAATATTGATTAGATTTTCAAGCTAAGATTGATTAGAGATTTTTTTTTAAACTGTAGTCTTTCTGGGTAAGTCTCAATCAGGAACATTCACTGTCGTCTTGGTAATCACCTCCAGTGTAGAATCCTGGTGTTAAAGGTTCTTGTCCTGTTGAAAGGTGAATTCATCTCACCATTGTCCTGTTGAAAGGTGAATTCATCTCACCATTGTCTGTTGAAAGGTGAATTCATCTCACTGTTGTCTGTTGAAAGGTGAATTCATCTCACCATTGTCTGTTGAAAGGTGAATTCATCTCACCATTGTCTGTTGAAAGGTGAATTCATCTCACTGTTGTCTGTTGAAAGGTGAATTCATCTCACCATTGTCTGTTGAAAGGTGAATTCATCTCACCATTGTCCTGTTGAAAGGTGAATTCATCTCACCATTGTCCTGTTGAAAGGTGAATTAATCTCACCATTGTCTGGTGAAAGGTGAATTCATCTCACCATTGTCTGTTGAAAATCAGACTGAACCAGGTTTTCATCTAGGATTTTGCCTGCGCTTAAATCCAATTAGTTATTATTTATTTTATCCTGACCACCTCCCCAGTCATTAACGATTACAAGCACACCCAAAACACTCAGGTTCCCGAGTGGCACCGCGATCTAAGCCACTGCATCTCAGTGCAAGAGGTGATACCTGTAATTCTTGGTAGTGACTGGGTGTATTGATACACCATCCAAAGTGTAATTAATAACTTCACCATGCTCAAAGGGATATTCATTGTCTGATTTTTTTTAATGTTGAATCCAGGCTGAATCACATGTGGCTGTGATTGGGAGTCCCTTAGGGTGGTGAACAATTGGCCCAGCATTGTCCGGGATAGTGCGTCATTGTAAAATAAGAATTTGTTCTTAACTGATTTGCCTAGTTAAAGAAATGTTAAATACCTTTTTTTTTATAAATATGCAGCCACCACTATGCTAGAAAATACAGAGAGTGGTACTCAGTAATGTGTTTTATTGGATTTGCCCCAAACATAACACTTTGTATTCAGAACAAAAAGTGAATTGCTTTGCCACATTTCTTGCAGTTTTACTTTAGTGCCTTGTTGCAAACAGGATGCTTGTTTTGGAATATTTTTTTATTCTGTACAGACTTCCTTCTTTTCCATCTGTAAATTGGGTTAGTATTGTGGAGTAACTATAATGTTGTTGATCCATCCTCAGTTTTCTCCTGTCACAGCCATAAAATTCTGTAACTGTTTTTAAAGTCACCATTGGCCTCATGTTGAAATCCCTGAGTGGTTTCCTTCCTCTCCGGCTACTGAGTTAGGAATGACACCTGTATCTTGGTAGTGACTGGGTGTATTGATACACCATCCAAAGTGTAATTAATAACCTCACTGTGCTCAAAGGGATATTCAATGTCTGCTTTTTTTTTTACCCATCTACCAATAGGTGCCCTTCTTTCCGAGTCATTGGAAAACCTCCCTGGTCTCTGTGGTTGAATCTGTTTTTTTTGGGAAATTCATTGCTCGACTGAGAGGGTACCTTACAGATTAATTATATGTGTGTGGGGTACAGCGATGAAGTAGTCATTAAAAAAATCATGTTTGAACAATATTATTGCACACAGAGTGAGTCCGTGCAACGTATTATGTGACTTGTTACTCCTGATCTTATTTAGTCGTAAAGAAGTGGTTTAATAGTTATTGACTCAAGACATTTCAGCTTTTCCTTTTTTTAATTAATTTGTAAGAATCTCAAAAAGCATAATTCCACATTGACATTAATGGAGTATTGTGGGTTGGCCAGTGACAAATTATTTTATTTTTTATATTTTATTTTTTTACCATTTCAAATTCAGGCTGTAACATAACAACCTGGATAAGATGTGAATACTTTCTATAAAACTTATTTTAATCTTATTTTAATTTTAATAATTAATTTAGTTAATTCATTAAAGAAAGGTTCAATAAAATGTTTTGTTTAAAAAATAAAAAAATAAAATAAATGTAAACACAGAAAATATAAACAAACTATTATAGCCTCTGGTTAAAAGTATCATATGTTGATATCATGGATGGTCAATCCTTGTATCCACAGTTCTGTCTATGAATTTGAGAGCGGTTCCATTTCTCCTTGCTCATCCCTCAAGCTGGTTACCTGGCCTCTTTAATGAAAAATAAAAGTTTCTTTTATGTAACAAAATGTAGAACTAACATAGTCCTGTCTAGTTTGTTATTTATTCCAGAATAAAGGTCTCTGGTATCTATTGTTATATTACCATTAATAAAAGTCTGGTGCATAATAAACAGGCCTGGTGTCAGCTAGGGTTGTCCAACGCCAGGTCCTGTTGATATATAGAGTCAGGGGTAAGTGAGGCTATTGAGCACTTAGCTGGTATCCTCTCTCAGTGAGATAAGGCTAGTGAGGACACAGCCCTAACCCTGGCCCCAACCCTGGCCCCAGCCCTGGCCCTAACCCTGGCCCTAACCCTGGACACCAGCCCTGGCCCTAACCCTGGCCCCAACCCTGGCCCCAACCCTGGCCCCAACCCTGGCCCTAACCCTAAACCTGGCCCTAATATACTGTAACTTTTGACTCTTCAGTTAGACATGTGAGTTCCCATTCTTAGCCCCGATGACGTGTACACTGACTTGGCGTGGGTTTAGTGCTAACATGTGTCCTCGCACTGAAATTATTTAAAGAGAGGATTTGGTTTCAGCCAATAGTCAATGTAGCTGCTCCTTTGAGAGGATTTGTTCCAGCCAATAGTCAATGTAGCTGCTCCTTTGATGTCCAATCACAATATTAGAAACCCTTTGTCACTGCAAATAAAGTCAGGATATGCCCACTGGATTGAAGTGTTTGACTAAAAACAATCACATTTCTCCAAAACATGAAGGGCTATAATACCAATAGAAATTAATAGCAAATGGACTGGTAAAGAGGTCTGAGAATATGTGAAAATACTGTCCCGTTTGTGAACGCTCCTGTCAACGGACAGGACATCGGACGGCTCTATATTTGTTCCTTTTAAGATCGACTTTCCTCGAGTTTCACCCTAAATCTTCGGGCTCCCCATGGCGTTTCAGGCTACAGCTTAACCTTCCCAAGAAGGTTATTTTCCCTGTTGGAAATGAGAAAGCTTCGGAGCGGAGTTACATAGAAAGGGGTTTAAATGTGGAGACAGATTAAACGTCAAACTCACTTATACATCGTTTAGGGGTTTGTTACTCGGGTTAGTTTTAGCACACTTGTTGCCAAGCAGTCGTCATAATATAGCTTTTGATTATGACGTGAGCTTTCAGTGTGTGTGTGTGTGTGTGTTTTGAATATCGAACTTCTTCTTGAAAGAACAGACCCGGGAAGTGACATTACGATGTGTTACAGACGTCATGCTTACGACTTAGCAATGTTTGTTAGTTGTGTTAAATATTTATTTTGAAAAATATATAGTTAATTGTTGTGTTTTTAATTATTCAAGTGTATTTTTTAAAATCCGAAATGTGTGTTTTGTTATTACATATATATATTTTCTAAAATATTGTTTAAAAAAAAAATACAAATAAATGTAAGAATATTGTTATATTGTAATGGTATTATTAGTATTATTAAGAGTAAAGCACATTAATTCTAAATTAAGTTGACAATGACGTGTCCTGTTTTCCTGGTTATCAAACGTATAAACAAAAGGGTTTACACACTATAATCATTTTTAAAAAAGGACACAAATAGAAAAATAGTATCACATAATTCTAATTTTACATCATTGAAATGTCGATTATTGTTAGCATTTCCTATCAATGAAATGCCTGATTTAATATACACACGATTAATTGTAAAGGTAGGCCTGGATTACAGGACCAGTTGTCTTCCATCCGTAGTATGCTTCTGATTATTGTCACGATGGGTTCCATTGTTGTCGCTGTTGCGTTATTGTTTTTATATTGCTCTAAAATATGACTACTTCTGTCAGCTGTTGCACCGCTGTGGAATGGGGCTCAATTCAGTGCACCAATCGAAAGCGGTTGCTTTTTAGGTTATGCATTTCGCTGCACCTGTGATAACATCTGCAAATCTGTGCAGGCCTACGCGACCAATACACATTTATTTGAAAATAGGAGGTAGGCCTATCATTTTGACCGAGTTACAACAGTACTTCCGGGTCAAAAGTCAGGCCCTATCTCTTATTATTCAATGATCACGTTGTTCTGAACATATTTTAACAATGAGAGACAGAGAGAGAGCGAGTCAGAGACAGAGACAGAGAGAGAGAGAGAGAGAGACAGAGAGAGACAGAGAGAGAGAGAGAGAGAGAGAGAGATAACACTATATTTCCTCACGCTTGTTTTTACCGGAGCACTTGAACGTAGAAAATTACAAAATCTTTGGAGGCTTTACGCATTTCGTTTCCAAGAGTTGACACGTCTTAGCAATAGCAGCGATGTTCATGTTAATTATTATTTGCGTCTACACTTGATCAAAGATGTTGTCTCTTTACTGATTGGTGGAAAGACATTCAACCATTGTCTTGATCTGGAACAATATGAAAATAGACGATTAAGAAAATCAAGATTATATCAGGCCGACATACTATAACTGAATACCAGTAGGCGATAAGCGACTAGTAAAACGTAACAATTATATAGTAGTGTAATAGCAATATCCTAATAATAATAATTGTACTACTTGATCTATAATAATAATAACAATAATAATAATAATAACAATAATTATAATAATACATGTTTTCCAAACAAATGTATTTAATTTTGCATGAAAAATGTGTTGGGAACCGTCATTGTAAATAAGAATTTGTTCTTAACGGACTTGCCTAGTTAAATAAAGGTAAAATAAATAAATAAAAACTTTTTTTAAATGAACCTTATGTGTAATTGTGCGTGTCGTCGTGCCACTGTGGGCCCACTTTGCAGCTTCTTAAATATATCATAACGATCAGTAGCGATCAGAGGCCATGGTGGAGATAAAGATTCATATATGACGTGTTGCCCTGCTGCTAATGCTGCTAATGGAACGGCTAATGAGCCTCTGTCAGCTGTCATATAGATAGGATCATATTAGAATTAGAATATACTCTATTACTAATCACACCATGACAGTAACACCAACAATAATACTACTCCTGTAATAATACTACAGTAATACTACTACTGTGGTAATACTACTGTAGTAATACTACTATAGTAATACTACTACTGTGGTAATACTACTACTGTAATACTACTGTAATACTACTACTATAGTAATACTACTACTGTAATAATACTACTGTAATACTACTACTATAGTAATACTACTACTGTAGTAATACCACTGTAATACTACTACTGTAATACTAGTAATACCACTGTAATACTACTACTGTAATAAATAATACTACTATAGTAATACCACTGTAATACTACTACTGTAGTAATACTGTAGTAATACTACTGTAGTAATACTACTATGGTAATACTACTGTAATAATACTACTGTAATAATACTACTACTATAGTACTGTAATAATACTACTGTAAAATACTACTGTAATAATATAATACTAATACTGTAATAATATAGTAATAATACTGGGTTTAATACAATAATACTACACTACTGTAGTAATACTACTGTAAAAATACTACTGTAATAATACTACTGTAATAATACTACTGTAATAATACACTGTAATAATACTACTGTGGTAATAATAATACTACTGTAATAATACTAAGTAATACTACTGTAATACATTGTAATAATACTACTGTAGTAATACTACTGTATAATACTACTGTAATAATACTACTGTAGTAATACTACTGTAATAATACTACTGTAGTAATACTACTGTAATAATACTACTATAGTAATACTACTGTAGTAATACTACTGTAATACTACTACTGTAATAATACTACTGTAATAATACTACTGTAGTAATACTACTGTAATACTACTACTGTAATAATACTACTGTAATAATACTACTGTAGTAATACTGTAGTTTATAGATGGAGCGTGTGTAGTTTATAGATGGAGCGTGTGTAGTCACTACAATACATTACTAGGAGTTTATAGATGGAGCGTGTGTAGTTTATAGATGGAGCGTGTGTAGTTTATAGATGGAGCGTGTGTAGTTTATAGATGTGTAGTTTATAGATGGAGCGTGTGTAGTTTATAGATGGAGCGTGTGTAGTTTATAGATGGAGCGTGTGTAGTTTATAGATGGAGCGCATGTAGTTTATAGATGTGTAGTTTATAGATGGAGCGTGTGTAGTTTATAGATGTGTAGTTTATAGATGTGTGTAGTTTATAGATGGAGTTTATAGATGGAGCGTGTGTAGTCACTACAATACATTACTAGGAGTTTATAGATGGAGCGTGTGTAGTCACTACAATACATTACTAGGAGTTTATAGATGGAGCGTGTGTAGTTTATAGATGGAGCGTGTGTAGTTTATAGATGTGTGTAGTTTATAGATGGAGCGTGTGTAGTTTATAGATGGAGCGTGTGTAGTTTATAGATGGAGCGTGTGTAGTTTATAGATGGAGCGTGTGTAGTTTATAGATGGAGCGTGTGTAGTTTATAGTGTGTTTATAGATGTGTAGTTTATATGGGCGTGTGTAGTTTATAGATGGAGCGTGTGTAGTTTATAGATGGAGCGTGTGTAGTTTATAGATGGAGCGTGTGTAGTTTATAGATGGAGCGTGTGTAGTTTATAGATGGAGCGCGTGTAGTTTATAGATGGAGCGTGTGTAGTTTATAGATGTGTAGTTTATAGATGGAGCGTGTGTAGTTTATAGATGTGTAGTTTATAGATGGAGCGTGTGTAGTTTATAGATGGAGCGTGTGTAGTTTATAGATGGAGCGTGTGTAGTTTATAGATGGAGCGTGTGTAGTTTATAGATGGAGCGTGTGTGTAGATGGAGTTTATAGATGGAGCGTGTGTAGTTTATAGATGGAGCGTGTGTAGTTTATAGATGGAGCGTGTGTAGTTTATAGATATAGATGTGTGTAGTTTATAGATGGAGCGTGTGTAGTTTATAGATGGAGCGTGTGTAGTTTATAGATGGAGCGTGTGTAGTTTATAGATGTGTAGTTTATAGATGGAGTGTGTAGTTTATAGATGGAGCGTGTGTAGTTTATAGATGGAGCGTAGTGTAGTAGTTTATAGATGGAGCGATGTGTAGTTTATAGATGGAGCGTGTGTAGTTTATAGATGTGTAGTTTATAGATGGAGCGTGTGTAGTTTATAGATGGAGCGTGTGTAGTTTATAGATGGAGCGTGTGTAGTTTATAGATGGATGTGTGTAGCGTGTGTAGTTTATAGATGGAGCGTAGTTTATAGTGGAGTTTATAGATGGAGCGTGTGTAGTTTATAGATGGAGCGTGTGTAGTTTATAGATGGAGATGTGTAGTTTATAGATGGTTTATAGCGTGTGTAGTTTATAGATGGAGCGTGTGTAGTTTATATGGATGGATGGAGCGTGTGTAGTTTATAGATGTAGTTTATAGATAGCGTGTGTAGTTTATAGATGGAGCGTGTGTAGTTTATAGATGGAGCGTAGTTTATAGATGGAGTTTAGCGTGTGTAGTTTATAGATGGAGCGTGTGTAGTTTATAGATGGATGGTTTATAGATGGAGCGTGTGTAGTTTATAGATGTGTGTAGTTTATAGATGTGTAGTTTATAGATGGAGCGTGTGTAGTTTATAGATGGAGCGTGTGTAGTTTATAGATGGAGCGTGTGTAGTTTATAGATGGAGCGTGTGTAGTTTATAGATGGAGCGTGTGTAGTTTATAGAGATGTGTAGTTTATAGATGGAGCGTGTGTGTAGTTTATAGGTGGAGCGTGTGTAGTTTATAGATGGAGTTTATAGATGGAGCGTGTGTAGTTTATAGATGGAGCGTGTAGTTTATAGATGGATGTGTAGTTTATAGATGGAGCGTGTGTAGTGGAGTTTATAGATGGAGCGTGTGTAGTTTATAGATGTGAGTTTATAGATGGAGCGTGTGTAGTTTTATAGTTTTATAGATGGAGCGTGTGTAGTTTATAGATGGAGCGTGTGTAGTTTTAGATGGAGCGTGTGTAGTTTATAGATGGAGCGTGTGTAGTTTATAGATGGAGCGTGTGTAGTTTATAGATGGAGCGTGTGTAGTTTATTGTTAGTTTATAGATGGAGCGTGTGTAGTTTATAGATGGAGCGTGTGTAGTTTATAGATGGAGCGTGTGTAGTTTATAGATGTAGTAGTTTATAGATGTGTAGTTTATAGATGGATGTAGTTTATAGATGGAGCGTGTGTAGTTTATAGATTGTAGTTTATATAGTGTGGAGCGTGTGTAGTTTATAGATGGTGTGTAGTTTATAGATGTGTGTAGTTTATAGATGGAGCGTGTGTAGTTTATAGATGGAGCGTGTGTAGTTTATAGATGTGTAGTTTATAGATGGAGCGTGTGTAGTTTATAGATGGAGCGTGTGTAGTTTATAGATGGAGCGTGTGTAGTTTATAGATGGAGCGTGTGTAGTTTATAGATGGAGCGTGTGTAGTTTATAGATGTGTGTAGTTTATAGATGGAGCGCGTGACTCTCTTTATCTGTTTTATAGCTTATGGATTAGTCAGCGCCACACAAAATATATTTTTTCCTGAGTTGTGCACCAGCTCGTGTTTTGTTATTCTACTTCTACTATAAAGCTACATCATCCCTCCTTTATTTCCCATCAGAAAGCGTGTTAAAATAACAAGTTGTCAGCCTTTTGTACACAATGAAGTATTGTTTTTGTGTTAAAGACGATAAGGTGGTGGATCTAACCTCTCTTTTCATTCCGCCACTTCGTGACTAAAACGTTTCATTCCGCCACTTCGTGACTAATACGTTTCATTCCGCCACTTCGTGACTAATACGTTTCATTCCGCCACTTCGTGACTAATACGTTTCAGCGTGTGTAGTTTATAGATGGAGCGTGTTTACAGTTCCGCCACTAGATCCTGACTAATACGTTTCATTCCGATAGTTTTCGTGACTAATACGCGTGTGTAGTTTACTTCTGACTAATCGTGTTTCATTTATAGCCACTTTCATTCCGCCACTTCGTGACTAATACGTTTGTTTTCACTTTGACCGCATCACTTCCTGACTAATACGTTTCATTCCGCCACTTCGTGACTTAATACGTTTCATTCCGCCACTTCGTGACTAATACGTTTCATTCCGCCACTTCCTGACTAAAACGTTTCATTCCGCCACTTCGTGACTAATACGTTTCATTCCGCCACTTCGTGACTAATACGTTTCATTCCGCCACTTCGTGACTAATACGTTTCATTCCGCCACTTCGTGACTAAAACGTTTCCCTTTTTACGCAGCAAAGGACAAAATAAAGCAAAATACTTTTTTTTTTTTTTTAACCAATGGGGAATATTTAACTTGCTTTATTTTCTAAAATACAATTTAACATACTTTAAACATTAGGGTTGTTGTTTTTTTTAAACAACGTTTTAATTCAAGGACAAACAACAACAAAAAATACAAAAAAATACATGATTTACATGGGCATCCAAAAGTCTTGATATTTACAGGTAGAAGAGGCAGGAAAAGCGGTCTGTCTCTACAGGTAGAAGAGGCAGGAAAAGCGGTCTGTCTCTACAGGTAGAAGAGGCAGGAAAAGCGGTCTGTCTCTACAGGTAGAAGAGGCAGGAAGAGCGGTCTGAAGAAGAGGCAGGAAGAGCGGTCTGTCTCTACAGGTAGAAGAGGCAGGAAGAGCGGTCTGTCTCTACAGGTAGAAGAGGCAGGAGGAGCGGTCTGTCTCTACAGGTAGAAGAGGCAGGAGGAGCGGTCTGTCTCTACAGGTAGAAGAGGCAGGAGGAGCGGTCTGTCTCTACAGGTAGAAGAGGCAGGAAGAGCGGTCTGTCTCTACAGGTAGAAGAGGCAGGAGGAGCGGTCTGTCTCTACAGGTAGAAGAGGCAGGAAGAGTGGTCTGTCTCTACAGGTAGAAGAGGCAGGAAGAGCGGTCTGTCTCTACAGGTAGAAGAGGCAGGAGGAGCGGTCTGTCTCTGTCTGGGCTCCTTGGCTTTCACTTGACGGGCTGTACTGCTCATCACTCCGTTGTAACATTGCTTGTCCACGGTTCAGTTTGTTATATTCTTTCAATGGAAGAAAATGAAAACGTTTCGTCGATGTTGTTGTCTCCTCTGTTATTAATAACGTCCGTTTTGTTTTGTGTTTGTTTGTTTGTTTGTTTGTTTTGGCTGTTCATCAGCCTTCTCAGATTGGCTAGTAGTCCTGATGAGGAGTGTGCGTCAAACTGTGCCGTCGCAAGTCACAGTTGCGCCGAAACACCTTTCCGCAGCGGTCACAGCTGTAGGGCTTGATGTCTGTATGGGTGAGAAGGTGAGTTTTCAGGTTACTTCTTTGATTAAAGGTTCTTCCGCATGTGGGGCATTTGTGTGGAGATTCCTGTTTAGATTTAAAGCAAGCAAAGGATTATTCCCTTTCGTGTATTTAGCTAAATATATGTATTGTATTACAATATGAATCTTCAATCAGTTATTGACATTGTGCTGAAAGTAAGCTGTGCCCTGACAAAATTAACCGCTAGCCTATATTTCTTTAAACTGCTTATCATAATCATTCAGTTATTGCCATACATAATATAGTCGAGACACAATCACTATCCATACAGGCAATCCAAAATAAGTATATATTTTTTTGTAGGTTTTTAGAAAAGATGCCAAATTTGATCAGTAGCGTCTGCAGTAAGACATGACGCGTGTAATAACGTGACGTACACAGATATGTTGAGCTCGTGCCTCATATAGTTTGCTGAATCACATACATGGTGATTGGTATCAAATTGTGTTAATAAATCTGGTTTTACGATGGCAGATGATATAGGTTTGGATGGAAGACTCACCTGCATATGTAATGTTTTATGAACGGCTAAAGTTCGAGACTGACAAAATCCTTTCCCACATTCTTGACATTTGAAGGGCTTTTCCTTGGAGTGGATGTATCTGGAAATTAGAAGACAAGAGGAGACGCGGTTAAAACGGAACACCTTTCATATGACTGCATTTCTTCTTTGTGGCCTTTTCCAAGGCGGTTGAGTCATGCTGAGAAGTGCCTGCGGCCAGTAGTGCGACTTGATCTGTGTTCTGGTGCGTAAAAGGGCTTTAAGCGCCCTCTCGGAATATGGACTAGTCGTACTCTGCACAGTGCACGCAACATAGTTATTACAAAAAAATACCTACATATGGAGAAAAAAAAAAGTATTCAGTGCGTTACAATGTTGGAATTGTGAACAAAGTCAAATGAATATGAATAAAACGCGATCATAACATGACATGACGCTATTCCGTACGTACCACTATCAACGCGTTTTTTTTCCCTTTCAAAGAAAACAACAGCGATATCATCCCAGACATTCAGAGCACTGCTTCTTTACCTGTGGTCTCTCAGGTGGTCTTGTCTTCGGAAGGCCTTATGGCAGATGTCACAGGTATAAGGCCGCTCGTCTGTGTGAGTCCTCTCGTGGATCAGAAGATTGTATGACTTGGTGAAATGCCTGCCACAGAACTTGCAAATAAATTCCTTTTTCGTTTTTGACGGAAGCCTTCCCCGGGTGGGTTTTCTATCAGGCGACAGTTTGTTGAACTCAGATATCGCGCTTCCGAGCCCCGCTGTCAACTTTGAAAGATCCCCAGCCTTCGGCGGGTCCTCCTGGGTGGCAGCTATCGCCAGGTTGGCAAAGTCAAAGCGCGGTGGTCGGTCCTTGTGCAGCCCGGGGATAAAGTGAGTAATGCCCTGTTTGGGGTGGAAGAGGTGTGCGGCGAACGGTAGCCCCGTGAAGGTAAACCGGGGATCCATTAAGCCCTGAGCGGCAGCCATCTCTGTGATAGTCGACCTCAGTCCCTGCATGTGCGGATAACCTAGTGTCCAGTGGTTCATGTGCATGGTCTGCACCGCGCTAAGGCCGTACAGTCCCTGGAGCTGGTCGACCGCGGCCGGGAAGGCGTTGACCGCCTGCAGGAAGGAGTAGTTGGTGAGCTGGAGAGACGGGTGGAGAGGGATCGGAGCGGGCAGGGCTTTGCTCCCCATCTCGGCGGCGAAAGGCTTCACGGTTAAGGCCTCGGCACAACTCTATACCACGTTGAAGGTCCTGAATAATACAAATTAATATGAGTTCATCTTCAACCCACAATATGGCACAATATAGATCTAGAAAATACTGCAAGTAAACAGTAAAAACAGTAAAAACAAGCATAGAGTTAATGACTAACTATTTATGTGCATTTTGCACAATGCTGCAAATAGTTTTCCATTAGAGCTTTTCCAACCGTTTGACCTCAGTCGACATTTAATTCATTTACAAGCGTCGTGAGAACGGCCTTAATAAGGGCTGATATTGGATTATCTCACATTCAGGGTTTTAATACTTCCCTTCCGTTGTGGAAATCAAGGACAGGGACTAATTTGCTTCAAGATGTACGATTTGCACACCGTCTAAAGGCGAACCGATTCCTATTTGGTTATAAAGAGTGTTGTTATAAAGACATGTTGAGAGCGTTCAAGTTATATCTTATTTTTTGTGTGTGTGTGTGCGGACAAAGTGTAAAAAGACGTGGGTACTACAAATTGAATGTTTGGCTGGTGAAAATACATTTCGTTCATTTATTTTTTCTTCTTCTAGAGCACATGGTTATTCCTTCTAATAACATAGATATATGTTATGCATCCAAAAATTTAAAAAAAAGTTGGAGACGTTTTGTTTTCGATGCGCTCGACTGTGCATGCTGTCACTCCCAATGAAATGTTCCACGATACATTAAAACAACTCATTGCTTTTAACGCTGCCATTACGTTCGCCAATGCCGTGTGTAACAACACACAGGGCCTAATTAAATGTATTATTACGTCAACAGACGTGGGACGTTTGTAATCTTGCCACGCGTTGTTGTCGGACGCGTTATTCTCTTTAGGTGTGTTATAATAGAGAACAACATATAAAAAGGGTTTTGCTTATCTCCTAAAATCAACTTTACCCCCATTTTTTAAATTTTATTGTAAAATCAATTTCTAGGCTATTGGAGTCATGTTTAAGGCCTTGAGCGATGTTTATCTCGGAACACAAAAGCGTATATGGGCCTACAAACTTGATTTAACTTTTTGTTGTAAATTACGTCCCAAGACCGATTATAGAATGTTGTTGTAACCTATAATCACCATTTTGCAACGTCAGATAAATACTTTATTTGCGGCACATCCTTTGTAAATACTCTTGTACATCGTGCTAGACGTGCTATATGGTGTGAGGTTATGAGAACTGTATGGTAATATTATGGAACTGTTAAATGACTGAGGGTTACATGCACCAAGTGGTGTAATGACACCAAGTTGTAAAGTAAATGCTTTCCAAACCCACGAACAAACTCACCGTGTCACTCTCCCCACGCACGATACTTGTTTTAGACCGTGTGGGGGGTTTTTGAGGTGTAAATAAATAGTGTTCCCCTCAAAACAATTTAAAATGTTCACCTTCTTGCGTAAAATGCAAAAACTTTAGACTGTGTGTGAACATGAATTGAATATATTTATAAATATATTTTAGAGCGTCCCATTTACAGCTACCGTTTTGGGTGCAGTGTGGTTTTTGAGGTGTTGATAGTGCTTTTGAGTTTCACGTTTCTATAAGTTACTGTAGCAGCATACCACTGCGCATAAAAACCAGCGAGGACTGACAACCCTCGCTGAGCATTCGTCTGAAAAGTACGACTCATTCATAATAATCGAATTTTACCCAAATATAAGCTGTTTTCCCACGTTAGTTTAAACTTTAGTCAATGGAATGGTTGATTCTATATAATATGATTGATACGGGTTAAAGTCAGTGAGTAATGCTAGGTTATTAATTTAGAGATGACTGACTTGTATAAAACAGGCTACTGTGTGTTACCTATATAGCTAGCTATACGTTCACACGTGGACAGAGAAAGGGCAGAGTTTGGTCCTTGTTCTCAGGCTACTTTTATGTTCACAAGCACAGCACAACTCTTTACTGGCCAATGAGATGAAAGGGCATAAACAGTTTGTCTTAAAAGTCACGGTGAGGTGGATATTTGTCAGAAATTAGGCAGTTGCAACAAAACTTCCGGTCAACATGCATGTTGATAAGGATATCTGTGGTTTTACAATAACCTATAGACTTTACGTAATAGTTTAATGACAAGCCATATATGTAGTGTCGTATAGGCCTGAGTTGCCCAACTGGCGACCCTGGGCTTTTATTTGGCACACCAATCTATTTATTTATTAACTGTTTTATTTGATTTTTTATTGTTTTGACGTAAAATATATATATTTTTAAACAACAGTAAATCAGCTCCGAGTGATTTTAATTTTGGAAATGTGTTCCAAAGTATTCCCACGCAGAATATAAATATATATGTGGTCTTATATAAACGTAAACAAGGTTTGAAAGGTTTGAAATGATTATGGTTCTTGCGTTTGTGGTTCTTGCGGTCAATTTGCAGTCTACAAATTGTTTTGTAATTATGTTTCGGCCCGCTGACCATCCCCTCAAGAGCAAATCGTCCCGCGGCTAAATCTAGTTGATGATCCCTGAGATAGGCTATTCTATATATTACTGTAGTCTCTGTATTTTGACACTTAGCTTTACACTGTCAAATATGTATATTCTGACAGCATGGACTCGTTTGAACTATCAATTAGTAGGCTACTCGGGATCTCATTGTCATGAACTATCACTACCTGTTTCAACACAAGTGTAATGTAATCTATTAAAGAGCAACTATCACGGAAACATAATCTTACCCCCAATAAACAGACGCCAAAGGTCACTCCGCAGTTAGTTCTGCTGTGATTCAATAATCCACAATGCCTTTAATAAGAGTGGCGACAAAACTCCACTTTAACGTCAGCAAAAGTTTCCCAACTTCGTCCATGTAAGTCTCATCGCCATACCGTCGCAGAACCAGATCTGTTGCGACTCGTAATACTTTGCGCACAGTGGGGCAAAGAAGTCCTCCGGAGGGAGAAAAAAAAAGGTTACGATCACTATATAAAGTTCAAGCGACGCCAGGCGCAGGAGACCCGGTCTCTGCTCTGTTTCTGCTCGGTTCGGAGTTGGGCTGTAGTGGGCTTGAAGAGCACAAGTCCCTTCACTTTTCAGGACTCGGGGCACTCGGCTCGCTCAGCCCGCCCTCCGCCACGCCTTCTCGTACTGATCAACTCCAATGTTCTTCTCTGTTTATTTGTGTTTGGATAGCAACTAAGGGACCGAGCACAGCTCACCGCAACCTGCGTCTGACACTTCACATACAGATAGTCTATACCTTTTTGTGTTGTTGGAAATGGTTACATTTTCTTGGGAAACACAGAAATAACAAGAGTGACAAACATTATCCATTTTCAAACCAATGAACGCTTCTTTTTTTTAAGGTGATTTAAAAACGTGATTTAATATGAACAGTTTAGAAACTATGCGTATTGCGTAAATAGAGGGCACGTGTATGAGCCGCCACAATAAATCGTTGTATTTAATTGTGGTAAAGGTTATGTATTGGAAGCTGTAAAGCACGAACAAAACTTCCCCCAAAAAAACAGCGGCGGAGAACAGAAATTCCAAGAAAATCGTTACTCTGCTGTTTTCAATGACTGTTGTGTTTTCTCTTCCGCTCCACATCTGTCCTATTAGCTCCGAATAGAACAGAATAACCCGCGAAACACAACGACTTCTGAATAACACGTGAGAGTCAACATAAACAACTGTTAGCCTCCAACACCTCCACCACAAGCCTTTTACAGTCTTCTGTTAATGCCAAACACTAGGTTATAGCGACCATTACATTCTATCAACACCGAATAGTGTCTTATCTATTTAAATTATCACCATTTTTTAATAAATATTATATTTACATTAAAGTCTAAGATCCTTTCCGATGGATTTTATTTTCTACAAAAAAACAACAACAAAAAACGACACTGTTAATAACATATAATTACCTAGACTATAGATAATAATTAGGCTACCATCTACTTCCAGAATAATTCTCTAACCTAAATGAGACAGGCCGAGTTGTATGTTTGCTCTCATTTAGTTTTAGTTTTTAGAACTACATCGTGCTCTAATACACAGAAAGCTGACATTAATTAAACATCTGGAACGAGTCTAAGACGCGCGGCTCTCTCTGGCCACAAATAATGATTTTCACATTTCATGATAAGACAAATGTGTTTTTAATTAAGTCAGAATCGAACGTTCTGTCTTTGATATGTAGATCTGTTTATCGAATAATTTCCACGTGATGTATCCGATCAGTTGCTTATCCGATCAGTTCTTTACACCTTACAAATGCCGTTGGTGCAGGTGGTCTAATCAGTCTTGAATATGAATTCCCAGTCATTTGAGGATCATTCACTAATAGCAAAAAGTTAGACAATAAATGGCTTTGAGATATTCCACAACATGCAACATATAATGCTACAATGATTATGTAGGTCGAATAGACATTATATCTAATAGTGAAAGGCTAATCATTTCTCCTCAATGAATTTACAAAAAATGTTTTAGTTAAATTATGATATATTTTTTGTATCAATTGAACGAGGGGCTCATTGTATGTGTAACGTGTTGCTGTATCCCTCAATATGACTGTAGCTACAACAGGACAACGACGAGTACTACAGCACGCTACAGCTGCAGCCTCAGAGCACGCAAATGGCGTCGAGCAGAATTTACAGGTCTGCAGCGACGCCTATTGGTGCGTGACAGACACGACGGAGTAAATGAGTGACGTCGTTCACTGCTCATTGGCTCGGCCTTCTATTCAACGTTCCATTAATGTAATGCACTAAGGCCTAGGCGATCTATCTTCAGTAGACTAATGCGATTGTTATACAGTAAAAAAACAACAACAACAGACGATCATTGTAAACAACATTTGTTGAAATTAGTGAATCTATTAGGTTTATGCGCGTGAGGTAACTATTTTTTTTTTACCCCGTTGAGAAAACCTAGCCTACATTTTTGAAATTCCAATTTCTATTTAAGTGTTGACGCTCTGACTACAATTAAGACTCTGAATATTTGTCTAAAACAACAGTCGTTTACCTGAAAAATCAATAAAGGAACAATAGGAAACAGATCACTCAGAGAGAGAGAGAGAGTGAGAGAGAGAGGACCTGGATCACATAGACACTGCGGTGGACCCGCTTGTGGTTCTGGTTTCAGACCCAGACACAACGAGACAAGCGCGTTGGGCAAATGGAACTAATGAACAACCAACCGCTTTGGGTTAATAATCAATAGGACAGGATGGGTTCACAGGTCAACCCTGGTCTCCTTGACTGGACAGACCACAATTAAAAGAGAGATGGGGGATCTTTAGTCTAGTTGGGCATTTTGTAACCTATTTTGGTTTTAGTAGGTCTAAGAGCTCAGGTGCCGTTTTTTATTTTTGTCGTTGATATGCAGAATTTCATTTAAAAAAAAAAAAATCCTGCTCCATTTATGCTGTAGTGACGTGCTTGCAAATGTGTGGTTTTCGTATTCAGTTTCATATCTCTGAATGTTACATTGTTTTCACGTTGAAGAAAAAAAAGGCTAGTGGAAACGATACCACACTTTTGATTATAGGCCTAACAAACGGCAACACTTTTAATAATAACATTTTTAAAAAATGATTTGAGCAAATTGCGTAAGACTTGTCCTTTAGAAAGGACACATTTGTTTCTGATGAACAAAAAATAAAATAAATACTGTGTGACAATTTATTATTACTAACAAACATTCACCAATTTTCAACTGATATCTGCC
Source organism: Oncorhynchus nerka (assembly GCF_034236695.1). Taxonomy (NCBI): domain Eukaryota; kingdom Metazoa; phylum Chordata; class Actinopteri; order Salmoniformes; family Salmonidae; genus Oncorhynchus; species Oncorhynchus nerka. Next base: position 85,745 of record NW_027040383.1, on the reverse strand, counting down.
AATAATTGCTCTAGAATGATAATGCTGGGATGGCCTTAAACATAATGTATTATGCTTACTTTATATGTGAGCTATTTACTTAGGCCTACATCTATTCACCTGCGATCCCAAACACCTGCCTTGCTGATGTTTCTTTGATGATAATGCTGGAAATAAATAATAAATAAATCCTTCAAAAATACATTTTACCTTTTTTTTGCAGCTTGAAAACTCCACATCCACAGTAATGGCTGACAGACAGAGATGTCTATAGGGTCCCTGTGTCAGGGTTGGGCTGTTGTCTCTCTCTCTCTCTCTCTCTCTCTCTCTCTCTCTCTCTCCCTTGTTCTCCCTCTCTCTGTGTCTGTAGCAGGTAGACAGGATGGTGGTAGGTTACTGTTGTGGTTTAGAAGCCCCCACATCTCCTCCACCTACTCTCTCTCTCTCTCTCTCTCATCCTGTCCCAGGCCCAGCCCAGGATAGTTGTTTTTCACAAAGAAGACCCTTATTTCTCTCTCTCTCTCCTCTTAAACTTGTCTTGATGTAAATGTAAAGTTAAGTGTCTTCAGGCCATAATTGTTTTATGGTTTTATATTTAACTAGGCAAGTCAGTAAAGAACTAATTCTTACTTACAATGACGGCCTACCCCGGCCAAACCTTCCACTAAACCGGACGCCACTGGGCCAATTGTGCACTGCTCTATGGGACTGTTGATCATGGCTGGTTGTGATACAGCCTGGGATTGAACCAGGGTCTGTAGTGACGCCTCTAGCACTGGAGAATGGAGTTCCTTAGACCACTAGTCCCTCAACTATTTTAGAATAAAACTAAACATTTGACTCAAACTAAAAAAGTCTGCTAGTCATGAAAATCATCCCACTGGGCACAGACGTCAATTTAACGTCTATTCCACATGTTGATTCAACATGATTTCACTGAAATGACATGGAAACAACGTTGTTTTAACCAATGTTTGCCCAATGGGATTTTATCATCATAGCATACAACACACAGTAGGTCAACCCGGTTCATTACTAGAGGTGGACGTGTAGTTACTAAGCTAATACGGGAAGATTAAATATGTAGTTAACAAAACAAGTCTATTGTAACCTACCACGTATTCTGACAGTTCACATCAACAGAGCAGAGTGGAGCTCTGCGATGTCACAGCGTGCGGCGGGTACACCGGAATGCACCAGTACCGAGAAATCATCACTTAGTCAACCAACCAGGGAACAGAGAAAATTCACATTAGACTGCGCTCTCCGCCGGTCCTCTTGAAGTCACGTGGTTATCTACCGGGAGATCATCATGCCAGCTGGAGAACTGAACAGGAAACTCGATTAGAGTTCTAGCGTTTAGAAAACGGTTTTTCTATTGCTACGCGCGTCTATTGGAGCGGCAGACGCGTGGATCCCTCAGCGATGTGGTTGTGCTCTGCAGCACCAGCCTACACAGCGCTCTGAACGTGCTCTCGTAGAATATTACTCAAAATATGATTATAGATGCAGATAATCAAATTATATTGGTAACAGTAGGCCTATCTGTTCATTTGGTTTTGCATGTGATTTACACAGAGTATTCTAAATATTAGAAACACCTTCCTAAATGATTGAACACCTTTCTCCTCCTAGGGATCAGGATTGTCTCCTGTTGGTTACATTGTAACACATAGTGGAGGAAACAACTCTATTCTTACTACTACTGTACACTGTATTCCACTGTACCCACACACTCTTAGAAAGAGAAAGGTTCTGGATAGAGCCAAAAAGGGCTCTATCGCTTGTTTCATATTTGTTGCCCCTAAAAGTTATATGTTGAACCCCTTTGTGGGGTTCTTTGATCAGAACCCTAGGGGTTATTTTTCCCTGAAACAAAATTGGTTCCATATAGAACCCATGGGTTCCATACAGAGTTCTATATGGAACCAATTTTGGTTCTAGAACCTTAAGAGGTGCCATACATGTATATGAAGCAAGCATTAGAACCCTTTTTGGTGGGTGTAGTGGGCTGAATGGGGTAGTGGGCTGAATGGGGTAGTGGGCTGAATGGGGTAGTGGGCTGAATGGGGTAGTGGGCTGAATGTAACCCCCATGGGAGAAGTGGGGTAGTGGGCTGAATGTAACCCCCATGGGAGAAGTGGGGTAGTGGGCTGAATGTAACCCCCATGGGAGAAGTGGGGTAGTGGGCTGAATGTTACCCCCATGGGAGAAGTGGGGTAGTGGGCTGAATGTAACCCCCCCATGGGAGAAGTGGGGTAGTGGGCTGAATGTAACCCCCCATGGGAGAAGTGGGTAGTGGGCTGAATGTAAACCCCCATGGGAGAAGTGGGGTAGTGGGCTGAATGTAACCCCCCATGGGAGAAGTGGGGTAGTGGGCTGAATGTAACCCCCATGGGAGAAGTGGGGTAGTGGGCTGAATGTTACCCCCATGGGAGAAGTGGGGTAGTGGGCTGAATGTAACCCCCATGGGAGAAGTGGGGTAGTGGGCTGAATGTAACCCCCCCATGGGAGAAGTGGGGTAGTGGGCTGAATGTTACCCCCCCATGGGAGAAGTGGGGTAGTGGGCTGAATGTAACCCCCCCATGGGAGAAGTGGGGTAGTGGGCTGAATGTAACCCCCATGGGAGAAGTGGGGTAGTGGGCTGAATGTAACCCCCATGGGAGAAGTGGGGTAGTGGGCTGAATGTAACCCCCATGGGAGAAGTGGGGTAGTGGGCTGAATGTAACCCCCATGGGAGAAGTGGGGTAGTGGGCTGAATGTAACCCCCCCATGGGAGAAGTGGGGTAGTGGGCTGAATGTAACCCCCCCATGGGAGAAGTGGGGTAGTGGGCTGAATGTAAACCCCCCATGGGAGAAGTGGGGTAGTGGGCTGAATGTAACCCCCCCATGGGAGAAGTGGGGTAGTGGGCTGAATGTAACCCCCCCATGGGAGAAGTGAGGTAGTGGGCTGAATGTAAACCCCCCATGGGAGAAGTGGGGTAGTGGGCTGAATGTACCCCCCCCCCATGGGAGAAGTGGGGTAGTGGGCTGAATGTAACCCCCCCATGGGAGAAGTGGGGTAGTGGGCTGAATGTTACCCCCCCATGGGAGAAGTGGGGTAGTGGGCTGAATGTAACCCCCCCATGGGAGAAGTGGGGTAGTGGGCTGAATGTTACCCCCCCATGGGAGAAGTGGGGTAGTGGGCTGAATGTAACCCCCCCATGGGAGAAGTGGGGTAGTGGGCTGAATGGGGTAGTGGGCTGAATGTAACCCCCCATGGGAGAAGTGGGGTAGTGGGCTGAATGTAACCCCCCATGGGGAGTGAAGTAGTGGGCTGGTTACCCCCATGGGAGTGGGGTAGTGGGCTGAATGTAACCCCCCATGGGAGAAGTGGGGTAGTGGGCCCCCCATGGGAGAAGTGGGGTAGTGGGCTGAATGTACCCCCCCCCCATGGGAGAAGTGGGGTAGTGGGCTGAATGTAACCCCCCCATGGGAGAAGTGGGGTAGTGGGCTGAATGTTACCCCCCCATGGGAGAAGTGGGGTAGTGGGCTGAATGTAAACCCCCATGGGAGAAGTGGGGTAGTGGGCTGAATGTAACCCCCATGGGAGAAGTGGGGTAGTGGGCTGAATGTAACCCCCCCATGGGAGAAGTGGGGTAGTGGGCTGAATGTTACCCCCCCATGGGAGAAGTGGGGTAGTGGGCTGAATGTAACCCCCCCATGTGAGAAGTGGGGTAGTGGGCTGAATGTACCCCTCCCCCCATGGGAGAAGTGGGGGGTAGTGGGCTGAATGTAACCCCCCCATGGGAGAAGTGGGGTAGTGGGCTGAATGTAACCCCCCCATGGGAGAAGTGGGGTAGTGGGCTGAATGTAAACCCCCCATGGGAGAAGTGGGGTAGTGGGCTGAATGTAACCCCCCCATGGGAGAAGTGGGGTAGTGGGCTGAATAACCCCCCATGGGAGAAGTGGGGTAGTGGGCTGAATGTAACCCCCCCATGGGAGAAGTGGGGTAGTGGGCTGAATGTAACCCCCCCATGGGAGAAGTGGGGTAGTGGGCTGAATGTAACCCCCCCATGGGAGAAGTGGGGTAGTGGGCTGAATGTAACCCCCCCATGGGAGAAGTGGGGTAGTGGGCTGAATGTCCCCCCCCCCCCATGGGAGAAGTGGGGTAGTGGGCTGAATGTAACCCCCCCATGGGAGAAGTGGGGTAGTGGGCTGAATGTAACCCCCCCATGGGAGAAGTGGGGGAGTGGGCTGAATGTAACCCCCCCATGGGAGAAGTGGGGTAGTGGGCTGAATGTAACCCCCCCATGGGAGAAGTGGGGTAGTGGGCTGAATGTAAACCCCCCCATG
>NW_027040383.1:41431-61431 GCF_034236695.1 Oncorhynchus nerka | reverse complement strand
TTAACACAACATCATGAACCATGTGGAATCACATTCTCTCCTTTAACACAACATCATGAACCATGTGGAATCACATTCTCCTCCTTTAACACAACATCATGAACCATGTGGAATCACATTCTCCTTTAACACAACATCATGAACCGTGTGGAATCACATTCTCCTTTAACACAACATCATGAACCATGTGGAATCACATTCTCCTCCTTTAACACAACAACATGAACCATGTGGAATCACATTCTCCTCCTTTAACACAACATCATGAACCGTGTGGAATCACATTCTCCTCCTTTAACACAACATCATGAACCGTGTGGAATCACATTCTCCTCCTTTAACACAACATCATGAACCATGTGGAATCACATTCTCCTTTAACACAACATCATGAACCGTGTGGAATCACATTCTCCTTTAACACAACATCATGAACCGTGTGGAATCACATTCTCCTCCTTTAACACAACATCATGAACCATGTGGAATCACATTCTCCTTTAACACAACATGAACCATGTGGAATCACATTCTCCTTTAACACAACAACATGAACCATGTGGAATCACATTCTCCTCCTTTAACACAACAACATGAACCGTGTGGAATCACATTCTCCTCCTTTAACACAACAACATGAACCGTGTGGAATCACATTCTCCTCCTTTAACACAACATCATGAACCATGTGGAATCACATTCTCCTTTAACACAACATCATGAACCATGTGGAATCACATTCTCCTTTAACACAACAACATGAACCATGTGGAATCACATTCTCCTTTAACACAACATCATGAACCATGTGGAATCACATTCTCCTTTAACACCACATCATGAACCATGTGGAATCACATTCTCCTCCTTTAACACAACATCATGAACCATGTGGAATCACATTCTCCTTTAACACAACATCATGAACCATGTGGAATCACATTCTCCTCCTTTAACACAACATCATGAACCATGTGGAATCACATTCTCCTCCTTTAACACAACATCATGAACCGTGTGGAATCACATTCTCCTCCTTTAACACAACATCATGAACCATGTGGAATCACATTCTCCTCCTTTAACACAACAACATGAACCGTGTGGAATCACATTCTCCTTTAACACAACATCATGAACCATGTGGAATCACATTCTCCTCCTTTAACACAACAACATGAACCATGTGGAATCACATTCTCCTTTAACACAACAACATGAACCATGTGGAATCACATTCTCCTTTAACACAACAACATGAACCATGTGGAATCACATTCTCCTCCTTTAACACAACAACATGAACCGTGTGGAATCACATTCTCCTTTAACACAACAACATGAACCATGTGGAATCACATTCTCCTTTAACACAACAACATGAACCGTGTGGAATCACATTCTCCTTTAACACAACAACATGAACCGTGTGGAATCACATTCTCCTCCTTTAACACAACATCATGAACCGTGTGGAATCACATTCTCCTTTAACACAACATCATGAACCATGTGGAATCACATTCTCCTTTAACACAACAACATGAACCATGTGGAATCACATTCTCCTCCTTTAACACAACATCATGAACCGTGTGGAATCACATTCTCCTTTAACACAACAACATGAACCGTGTGGAATCACATTCTCCTCCTTTAACACAACAACATGAACCGTGTGGAATCACATTCTCCTCCTTTAACACAACATCATGAACCATGTGGAATCACATTCTCCTCCTTTAACACAACATCATGAACCGTGTGGAATCACATTCTCCTTTAACACAACAACATGAACCGTGTGGAATCACATTCTCCTTTAACACAACATCATGAACCATGTGGAATCACATTCTCCTCCTTTAACACAACATGAACCATGTGGAATCACATTCTCCTTTAACACAACATCATGAACCGTGTGGAATCACATTCTCCTTTAACACAACATCATGAACCGTGTGGAATCACATTCTCCTTTAACACAACATGAACCATGTGGAATCACATTCTCCTTTAACACAACAACATGAACCGTGTGGAATCACATTCTCCTTTAACACAACATCATGAACCATGTGGAATCACATTCTCCTTTAACACAACAACATGAACCGTGTGGAATCACATTCTCCTTTAACACAACAACATGAACCATGTGGAATCACATTCTCCTTTAACACAACATCATGAACCATGTGGAATCACATTCTCCTTTAACACAACATCATGAACCGTGTGGAATCACATTCTCCTCCTTTAACACAACATCATGAACCATGTGGAATCACATTCTCCTTTAACATGAACCGTGTGGAATCACATCCTTTAACACAACATTGGAATCACATTCTCCTTTAACACAACATCATGAACCATGTGGAATCACATTCTCCTCCTTTAACACAACAACATGAACCATGTGGAATCACATTCTCCTCCTTTAACACAACATCATGAACCGTGTGGAATCACATTCTCCTCCTTTAACACAACATCATGAACCGTGTGGAATCACATTCTCCTCCTTTAACACAACATCATGAACCATGTGGAATCACATTCTCCTCCTTTAACACAACATCATGAACCGTGTGGAATCACATTCTCCTCCTTTAACACAACATCATGAACCATGTGGAATCACATTCTCCTCCTTTAACACAACATCATGAACCATGTGGAATCACATTCTCCTCCTTTAACACAACAACATGAACCGTGTGGAATCACATTCTCCTCCTTTAACACAACAACATGAACCGTGTGGAATCACATTCTCCTCCTTTAACACAACATCATGAACCGTGTGGAATCACATTCTCCTTTAACACAACAACATGAACCGTGTGGAATCACATTCTCCTTTAACACAACATCATGAACCATGTGGAATCACATTCTCCTTTAACACAACATCATGAACCATGTGGAATCACATTCTCCTTTAACACAACATGAACCATGTGGAATCACATTCTCCTTTAACACAACAACATGAACCATGTGGAATCACATTCTCCTCCTTTAACACAACAACATGAACCGTGTGGAATCACATTCTCCTCCTTTAACACAACAACATGAACCGTGTGGAATCACATTCTCCTCCTTTAACACAACATCATGAACCGTGTGGAATCACATTCTCCTTTAACACAACATCATGAACCATGTGGAATCACATTCTCCTTTAACACAACAACATGAACCATGTGGAATCACATTCTCCTTTAACACAACATCATGAACCATGTGGAATCACGTTCTCCTTTAACACAACAACATGAACCATGTGGAATCACATTCTCCTTTAACACAACATGAACCATGTGGAATCACATTCTCCTCCTTTAACACAACATCATGAACCATGTGGAATCACATTTCTCCTTTAACACAACATCATGAACCATGTGGAATCACATTCTCTCCTTTAACACAACATCATGAACCATGTGGAATCACATTCTCCTCCTTTAACACAACATCATGAACCGTGTGGAATCACATTCTCCTCCTTTAACACAACATCATGAACCATGTGGAATCACATTTCTCCTTTAACACAACATCATGAACCGTGTGGAATCACATTCTCTCCTTTAACACAACAACATGAACCGTGTGGAATCACATTCTCTCCTTTAAACAACAACATGAACCGTGTGGAATCACATTCTCTCCACATCATGAACCATGTGGAATCACATTCTCCTCCTTTAACACAACATCATGAACCGTGTGGAATCACATTCTCCTTTAACACAACATCATGAACCGTGTGGAATCACATTCTCCTTTAACACAACATCATGAACCATGTGGAATCACATTCTCCTCCTTTAACACAACATCATGAACCGTGTGGAATCACATTCTCCTTTAACACAACATCATGAACCGTGTGGAATCACATTCTCCTTTAACACAACATCATGAACCGTGTGGAATCACATTCTCCTCCTTTAACACAACAACATGAACCGTGTGGAATCACATTCTCCTCCTTTAACACAACATCATGAACCGTGTGGAATCACATTCTCCTCCTTTAACACAACAACATGAACCGTGTGGAATCACATTCTTCTCCTTTAACACAACATCATGAACCATGTGGAATCACATTCTCCTCCTTTAACACAACATCATGAACCATGTGGAATCACATTCTCCTCCTTTAACACAACAACATGAACCATGTGGAATCACATTCTCCTTTAACACAACAACATGAACCGTGTGGAATCACATTCTCCTTTAACACAACATCATGAACCATGTGGAATCACATTCTCCTCCTTTAACACAACAACATGAACCATGTGGAATCACATTCTCCTCCTTTAACACAACATCATGAACCGTGTGGAATCACATTCTCCTTTAACACAACAACATGAACCGTGTGGAATCACATTCTCCTCCTTTAACACAACAACATGAACCATGTGGAATCACATTCTCCTTTAACACAACAACATGAACCATGTGGAATCACATTCTCCTTTAACACAACAACATGAACCATGTGGAATCACATTCTCCTTTAACACAACATGAACCATGTGGAATCACATTCTCCTTTAACACAACATGAACCATGTGGAATCACATTCTCCTTTAACACAACAACATGAACCGTGTGGAATCACATTCTCTTTTAACACAACATCATGAACCGTGTGGAATCACATTCTCCTTTAACACAACATCATGAACCATGTGGAATCACATTCTCCTTTAACACAACAACATGAACCGTGTGGAATCACATTCTCCTTTAACACAACAACATGAACCGTGTGGAATCACATTCTCCTCCTTTAACACAACATCATGAACCATGTGGAATCACATTCTCCTCCTTTAACACAACATCATGAACCATGTGGAATCACATTCTCCTGTAACACAACAACATGAACCGTGTGGAATCACATTCTCCTCCTTTAACACAACATCATGAACCGTGTGGAATCACATTCTCCTCCTTTAACACAACAACATGAACCGTGTGGAATCACATTCTCCTTTAACACAACAACATGAACCGTGTGGAATCACATTCTCCTCCTTTAACACAACATCATGAACCGTGTGGAATCACATTCTCCTTTAACACAACAACATGAACCGTGTGGAATCACATTCTCCTTTAACACAACATCATGAACCATGTGGAATCACATTCTCCTTTAACACAACATCATGAACCATGTGGAATCACATTCTCCTTTAACACAACATGAACCATGTGGAATCACATTCTCCTTTAACACAACAACATGAACCATGTGGAATCACATTCTCCTCCTTTAACACAACAACATGAACCGTGTGGAATCACATTCTCCTCCTTTAACACAACAACATGAACCGTGTGGAATCACATTCTCCTCCTTTAACACAACATCATGAACCGTGTGGAATCACATTCTCCTTTAACACAACATCATGAACCATGTGGAATCACATTCTCCTCCTTTAACACAACATCATGAACCGTGTGGAATCACATTCTCCTCCTTTAACACAACATCATGAACCATGTGGAATCACATTCTCCTCCTTTAACACAACATCATGAACCATGTGGAATCACATTCTCCTCCTTTAACACAACAACATGAACCGTGTGGAATCACATTCTCCTCCTTTAACACAACAACATGAACCGTGTGGAATCACATTCTCCTTTAACACAACATCATGAACCATGTGGAATCACATTCTCCTTTAACACAACATCATGAACCATGTGGAATCACATTCTCCTTTAACACCATTTGGAATCACACTTTAACACAACATCATGAACCATGTGGAATCACATTCTCCTCCTTTAACACAACAACATGAACCGTGTGGAATCACATTCTCCTCCTTTAACACAACAACATGAACCGTGTGGAATCACATTCTCCTTTAACACAACATCATGAACCGTGTGGAATCACATTCTCCTTTAACACAACATCATGAACCATGTGGAATCACATTCTCCTTTAACACAACAACATGAACCATGTGGAATCACATTCTCCTTTAACACAACATGAACCATGTGGAATCACATTCTCCTCCTTTAACACAACATCATGAACCATGTGGAATCACATTCTCCTCCTTTAACACAACATCATGAACCATGTGGAATCACATTCTCCTCCTTTAACACAACATCATGAACCATGTGGAATCACATTCTCCTCCTTTAACACAACAACATGAACCGTGTGGAATCACATTCTCCTCCTTTAACACAACATCATGAACCGTGTGGAATCACATTCTCCTTTAACACAACATCATGAACCATGTGGAATCACATTCTCCTTTAACACAACATCATGAACCGTGTGGAATCACATTCTCCTCCTTTAACACAACATCATGAACCGTGTGGAATCACATTCTTCTCCTTTAACACAACATCATGAACCATGTGGAATCACATTCTCCTTTAACACAACATCATGAACCGTGTGGAATCACATTCTCCTTTAACACAACATCATGAACCATGTGGAATCACATTCTCCTCCTTTAACACAACAACATGAACCGTGTGGAATCACATTCTCCTTTAACACAACATCATGAACCGTGTGGAATCACATTCTCCTTTAACACAACAACATGAACCGTGTGGAATCACATTCTCCTCCTTTAACACAACATCATGAACCATGTGGAATCACATTCTCCTCCTTTAACACAACACATGAACCATGTGGAATCACATTCTCCTCCTTTAACACAACAACATGAACCATGTGGAATCACATTCTCCTTTAACACAACAACATGAACCATGTGGAATCACATTCTCCTTTAACACAACATCATGAACCATGTGGAATCACATTTCTCCTTTAACACAACAACATGAACCATGTGGAATCACATTCTCCTCCTTTAACACAACATCATGAACCGTGTGGAATCACATTCTCCTTTAACACAACAACATGAACCGTGTGGAATCACATTCTCCTCCTTTAACACAACAACATGAACCATGTGGAATCACATTCTCCTTTAACACAACAACATGAACCATGTGGAATCACATTCTCCTCCTTTAACACAACAACATGAACCATGTGGAATCACATTCTCCTTTAACACAACATGAACCATGTGGAATCACATTCTCCTTTAACACAACAACATGAACCGTGTGGAATCACATTCTCTTTTAACACATCATGAACCGTGTGGAATCACATTCTCCTTTAACACAACATCATGAACCGTGTGGAATCACATTCTCCTTTAACACAACATCATGAACCATGTGGAATCACATTCTCCTTTAACACAACAACATGAACCGTGTGGAATCACATTCTCCTTTAACACAACAACATGAACCGTGTGGAATCACATTCTCCTCCTTTAACACAACATCATGAACCATGTGGAATCACATTCTCCTCCTTTAACACAACATCATGAACCATGTGGAATCACATTCTCCTTTAACACAACAACATGAACCGTGTGGAATCACATTCTCCTTTAACACAACATCATGAACCATGTGGAATCACATTCTCCTCCTTTAACACAACAACATGAACCGTGTGGAATCACATTCTCCTTTAACACAACAACATGAACCATGTGGAATCACATTCTCCTCCTTTAACACAACAACATGAACCGTGTGGAATCACATTCTCCTTTAACACAACATCATGAACCATGTGGAATCACATTCTCCTCCTTTAACACAACATCATGAACCATGTGGAATCACATTCTCCTCCTTTAACACAACAACATGAACCATGTGGAATCACATTCTCCTTTAACACAACAACATGAACCGTGTGGAATCACATTCTCCTTTAACACAACATCATGAACCATGTGGAATCACATTCTCCTTTAACACAACAACATGAACCGTGTGGAATCACATTCTCCTTTAACACAACAACATGAACCATGTGGAATCACATTCTCCTTTAACACAACATCATGAACCATGTGGAATCACATTCTCCTTTAACACAACATCATGAACCGTGTGGAATCACATTCTCCTTTAACACAACATCATGAACCATGTGGAATCACATTCTCCTTTAACACAACATCATGAACCATGTGGAATCACATTCTCCTCCTTTAACACAACAACATGAACCATGTGGAATCACATTCTCCTTTAACACAACATCATGAACCATGTGGAATCACATTCTCCTTTAACACAACAACATGAACCATGTGGAATCACATTCTCCTCCTTTAACACAACATCATGAACCGTGTGGAATCACATTCTCCTTTAACACAACATTGAACCATGTGGAATCACATTCTCCTTTAACACAACATCATGAACCATGTGGAATCACATTCTCCTTTAACACAACATCATGAACCGTGTGGAATCACATTCTCCTCCTTTAACACAACATCATGAACCATGTGGAATCACATTCTCCTCCTTTAACACAACATCATGAACCGTGTGGAATCACATTCTCCTTTAACACAACATCATGAACCATGTGGAATCACATTCTCCTCCTTTAACACAACATCATGAACCGTGTGGAATCACATTCTCCTTTAACACAACATCATGAACCATGTGGAATCACATTCTCCTCCTTTAACACAACATCATGAACCATGTGGAATCACATTCTCCTTTAACACAACAACATGAACCGTGTGGAATCACATTCTCCTGTAACACAACATCATGAACCATGTGGAATCACATTCTCCTGTAACACAACATCATGAACCATGTGGAATCACCTCTCCTTTAACACAACATCATGAACCATGTGGAATCACATTCTCCTTTAACACAACATCATGAACCATGTGGAATCACATTCTCCTTTAACACAACATCATGAACCATGTGGAATCACATTCTCCTTTAACACAACATCATGAACCGTGTGGAATCACATTCTCCTTTAACACAACAACATGAACCGTGTGGAATCACATTCTCCTTTAACACAACATCATGAACCGTGTGGAATCACATTCTCCTTTAACACAACATCATGAACCATGTGGAATCACATTTCTCCTTTAACACAACATCATGAACCATGTGGAATCACATTCTCCTTTAACACAACATCATGAACCGTGTGGAATCACATTTCTCCTTTAACACAACATCATGAACCATGTGGAATCACATTCTCCTTTCCTTTGGAATCACATTCTCCTTTAACACAACATCATGAACCATGTGGAATCACATTTCTCCTTTAACACAACATCATGAACCATGTGGAATCACATTCTCCTCCTTTAACACAACATCATGAACCATGTGGAATCACATTCTCCTCCTTTAACACAACATCATGAACCATGTGGAATCACATTCTCCTTTAACACAACATCATGAACCATGTGGAATCACATTCTCCTGGAATCACATTCTCCTTTAACACAACATGAACCATGTGGAATCACATTCTCCTCCTTTAACACAACATCATGAACCATGTGGAATCACATTCTCCTTTAACACAACATCATGAACCATGTGGAATCACATTCTCCTTTAACACAACATCATGAACCATGTGGAATCACATTCTCCTCCTTTAACACAACATCATGAACCATGTGGAATCACATTCTCCTCCTTTAACACAACATCATGAACCATGTGGAATCACATTCTCCTTTAACACAACAACATGAACCGTGTGGAATCACATTCTCCTTTAACACAACATCATGAACCATGTGGAATCACATTCTCCTCCTTTAACACAACATCATGAACCATGTGGAATCACATTCTCCTTTAACACAACATCATGAACCATGTGGAATCACATTCTCCTCCTTTAACACAACATCATGAACCATGTGGAATCACATTCTCCTTTAACACAACATCATGAACCATGTGGAATCACATTCTCCTTTAACACAACATCATGAACCATGTGGAATCACATTCTCCTTTAACACAACATCATGAACCGTGTGGAATCACATTCTCCTCCTTTAACACAACATCATGAACCGTGTGGAATCACATTCTCCTTTAACACAACATCATGAACCGTGTGGAATCACATTCTCCTCCTTTAACACAACAACATGAACCGTGTGGAATCACATTCTTCTCCTTTAACACAACATCATGAACCATGTGGAATCACATTCTCCTCCTTTAACACAACATGAACCATGTGGAATCACATTCTCCTCCTTTAACACAACATCATGAACCATGTGGAATCACATTCTCCTTTAACACAACAACATGAACCGTGTGGAATCACATTCTCCTCCTTTAACACAACAACATGAACCGTGTGGAATCACATTCTCCTTTAACACAACATCATGAACCGTGTGGAATCACATTCTCCTCCTTTAACACAACAACATGAACCGTGTGGAATCACATTCTTCTCCTTTAACACAACATCATGAACCATGTGGAATCACATTCTCCTCCTTTAACACAACATCATGAACCATGTGGAATCACATTCTCCTCCTTTAACACAACAACATGAACCATGTGGAATCACATTCTCCTTTAACACAACAACATGAACCGTGTGGAATCACATTCTCCTTTAACACAACATCATGAACCATGTGGAATCACATTCTCCTCCTTTAACACAACAACATGAACCATGTGGAATCACATTCTCCTCCTTTAACACAACATCATGAACCGTGTGGAATCACATTCTCCTTTAACACAACAACATGAACCGTGTGGAATCACATTCTCCTCCTTTAACACAACAACATGAACCATGTGGAATCACATTCTCCTTTAACACAACAACATGAACCATGTGGAATCACATTCTCCTCCTTTAACACAACAACATGAACCATGTGGAATCACATTCTCCTTTAACACAACATGAACCATGTGGAATCACATTCTCCTTTAACACAACATGAACCATGTGGAATCACATTCTCCTTTAACACAACAACATGAACCGTGTGGAATCACATTCTCCTTTAACACAACATCATGAACCGTGTGGAATCACATTCTCCTTTAACACAACATCATGAACCATGTGGAATCACATTCTCCTTTAACACAACAACATGAACCGTGTGGAATCACATTCTCCTTTAACACAACAACATGAACCGTGTGGAATCACATTCTCCTCCTTTAACACAACATCATGAACCATGTGGAATCACATTCTCCTCCTTTAACACAACATCATGAACCATGTGGAATCACATTCTCCTGTAACACAACAACATGAACCGTGTGGAATCACATTCTCCTCCTTTAACACAACATCATGAACCGTGTGGAATCACATTCTCCTCCTTTAACACAACAACATGAACCGTGTGGAATCACATTCTCCTTTAACACAACAACATGAACCATGTGGAATCACATTCTCCTCCTTTAACACAACAACATGAACCGTGTGGAATCACATTCTCCTTTAACACAACATCATGAACCATGTGGAATCACATTCTCCTCCTTTAACACAACATCATGAACCATGTGGAATCACATTCTCCTCCTTTAACACAACAACATGAACCGTGTGGAATCACATTCTCCTTTAACACAACATCATGAACCATGTGGAATTAACACAACATTGAACCATGTGGAATCACATTCTCCTTTAACACAACAACATGAACCGTGTGGAATCACATTCTCCTCCTTTAACACAACAACATGAACCATGTGGAATCACATTCTCCTTTAACACAACATCATGAACCATGTGGAATCACATTCTCCTTTAACACAACATCATGAACCGTGTGGAATCACATTCTCCTCCTTTAACACAACATCATGAACCATGTGGAATCACATTCTCCTTTAACACAACATCATGAACCATGTGGAA
This sequence comes from Oncorhynchus nerka, assembly GCF_034236695.1. NCBI lineage: Eukaryota > Metazoa > Chordata > Actinopteri > Salmoniformes > Salmonidae > Oncorhynchus > Oncorhynchus nerka. Next base: position 49,537 of record NW_027040383.1, on the reverse strand, counting down.
TCACATTCTCCTCCTTTAACACAACAACATGAACCATGTGGAATCACATTCTCCTTTAACACAACATCATGAACCATGTGGAATCACATTCTCCTTTAACACAACAACATGAACCATGTGGAATCACATTCTCCTCCTTTAACACAACATCATGAACCGTGTGGAATCACATTCTCCTTTAACACAACATCATGAACCATGTGGAATCACATTCTCCTTTAACACAACATCATGAACCATGTGGAATCACATTCTCCTTTAACACAACATCATGAACCATGTGGAATCACATTCTCCTCCTTTAACACAACATCATGAACCATGTGGAATCACATTCTCCTCCTTTAACACAACATCATGAACCATTAACACAACAACATGAACCGTGTGGAATCACATTCTCCTCCTTTAACACAACAACATGAACCATGTGGAATCACATTCTCCTCCTTTAACACAACATCATGAACCATGTGGAATCACATTCTCCTTAACACAACAACATGAACCGTGTGGAATCACACTTTAACACAACATCATGAACCATGTGGAATCACATTCTCCTGTAACACAACATCATGAACCATGTGGAATCACATTCTCCTTTAACACAACATCATGAACCATGTGGAATCACATTCTCCTTTAACACAACAACATGAACCATGTGGAATCACATTCTCCTTTAACACAACATCATGAACCGTGTGGAATCACATTCTCCTTTAACACAACAACATGAACCGTGTGGAATCACATTCTCCTTTAACACAACATCATCGTGTGGAATCACCTCCTTTAACACAACATCATGAACATGTGGAATCACATTCTCTCCTTTAACACAACATCATGAACCATGTGGAATCACATTCTCCTTTAACACAACATCATGAACCATGTGGAATCACATTCTCCTTTAACACAACATGAACCATGTGGAATCACATTCTCCTTTAACACAACATCATGAACCATGTGGAATCACATTCTCCTTTAACACAACATCATGAACCATGTGGAATCACATTCTCCTTTAACACAACATCATGAACCATGTGGAATCACATTCTCCTTTAACACAACATCATGAACCATGTGGAATCACATTCTCCTTTAACACAACATCATGAACCATGTGGAATCACATTCTCCTCCTTTAACACATCATGAACCATGTGGAATCACATTCTCCTTTAACACAACATCATGCACCATGTGGAATCACATTCTCCTTTAACACAACATCATGAACCATGTGGAATCACATTCTCCTTTAACACAACATCATGAACCGTGTGGAATCACATTCTCCTTTAACACAACAACATGAACCGTGTGGAATCACATTCTCCTCCTTTAACACAACATCATGAACCATGTGGAATCACATTCTCCTTTAACACAACATCATGAACCATGTGGAATCACATTCTCCTAACACAACATCTTTAACACATTCTCCTCCTTTAACACAACATCATGAACCATGTGGAATCACATTTCTCCTTTAACACAACATCATGAACCATGTGGAATCACATTCTCCTTTAACACAACATCATGAACCGTGTGGAATCACATTCTCCTTTAACACAACATCATGAACCATGTGGAATCACATTCTCCTTTAACACAACATCATGAACCATGTGGAATCACATTCTCCTTTAACACAACATCATGAACCATGTGGAATCACATTCTCCTCCTTTAACACAACATCATGAACCATGTGGAATCACATTCTCCTTTAACACAACCTTTAACACAACATCATGAACCATGTGGAATCAATTCTCCTTTAACACATTCATGTGGAATCACCTCCTTTAACACAACATCATGAACCATGTGGAATCACATTCTCCTCCTTTAACACAACATGAACATGGAATCACATTCTCCTCCTTTAACACAACATCATGAACCATGTGGAATCACATTCTCCTTTAACACAACATCATGAACCGTGTGGAATCACATTCTCCTTTAACACAACATCATGAACCATGTGGAATCACATTCTCCTTTAACACAACATCATGAACCATGTGGAATCACATTCTCCTTTAACACAACATCATGAACCATGTGGAATCACATTCTCCTCCTTTAACACAACATCATGAACCATGTGGAATCACATTCTCCTCCTTTAACACAACATCATGAACCGTGTGGAATCACATTCTCCTCCTTTAACACAACATCATGAACCATGTGGAATCACATTCTCCTCCTTTAACACAACATCATGAACCATGTGGAATCACATTCTCCTCCTTTAACACAACATCATGAACCATGTGGAATCACATTCTCCTCCTTTAACACAACATCATGAACCATGTGGAATCACATTCTCCTCCTTTAACACAACATCATGAACCGTGTGGAATCACATTCTCCTTTAACACAACATCATGAACCATGTGGAATCACATTCTCCTCCTTTAACACAACAACATGAACCATGTGGAATCACATTCTCCTCCTTTAACACAACATCATGAACCGTGTGGAATCACATTCTCCTCCTTTAACACAACATCATGAACCATGTGGAATCACATTCTCCTTTAACACAACAACATGAACCATGTGGAATCACATTCTCCTCCTTTAACACAACAATCACATGAACAACATGTGGAATCACATTCTCCTTTTCTCCTCCTTTAACACAACAACATGAACCGTGTGGAATCACATTCTCCTTTAACACAACATCATGAACCGTGTGGAATCACATTCTCCTTTAACACAACATCATGAACCGTGTGGAATCACATTCTCACAATTCTCCTCATTCTCCTTTAACACAACAACATGAACCGTGTGGAATCACATTTCCTCCTTTAACACAACATCATGAACCATGTGGAATCACATTCTCCTCCTTTAACACAACATCATGAACCTGTGGAATCACATTCTCCTGTAACACAACAACATGAACCGTGTGGAATCACATTCTCCTCCTTTAACACAACATCATGAACCGTGTGGAATCACATTCTCCTCCTTTAACACAACAACATGAACCGTGTGGAATCACATTCTCCTTTAACACAACAACATGAACCATGTGGAATCACATTCTCCTCCTTTAACACAACAACATGAACCGTGTGGAATCACATTCTCCTTTAACACAACATCATGAACCATGTGGAATCATTCTCCTTTAACACAACAACATGAACCATGTGGAATCACATTCTTTAACACAACAACTCCTTTAACACAACATCATGAACCATGTGGAATCACATTCTCCTTTAACACAACAACATGAACCGTGTGGAATCACATTCTCCTCCTTTAACACAACAACATGAACCATGTGGAATCACATTCTCCTTTAACACAACATCATGAACCATGTGGAATCACATTCTCCTTTAACACAACATCATGAACCATGTGGAATCACATTCTCCTTTAACACAACATCATGAACCATGTGGAATCACATTCTCCTTTAACACAACATCATGAACCATGTGGAATCACATTCTCCTTTAACACAACATCATGAACCATGTGGAATCACATTCTCCTTTAACACAACATTAACTTTAACACAACATCATGAACCATGTGGAATCACATTCTCCTCCTTTAACACAACAACATGAACCGTGTGGAATCACATTCTCCTTTAACACAACATCATGAACCATGTGGAATCACATTCTCCTTTAACACAACATCATTTAACACAACATCATGAACCATGTGGAATCACATTCTCCTTTAACACAACAACATGAACCGTGTGGAATCACATTCTCTCCTTTAACACAACATCATGAACCATGTGGAATCACATTCTCCTTTAACACAACATCATGAACCATGTGGAATCACATTCTCCTTTAAACAACAACATGAACCATGTGGAATCACATTCTCCTCCTTTAACACAACATCATGAACCGTGTGGAATCACATTCTCCTTTAACACAACATCATGAACCATGTGGAATCACATTCTCCTTTAACACAACATCATGTGTGGAATCACATTTCTCCTTTAACACAACATCATGAACCATGTGGAATCACATTCTCCTCCTTTAACACAACATCATGAACCATGTGGAATCACATTTCTCCTCCTTTAACACAACATCATGTGTGGAATCACATTCTCCTTTAACACAACAACATGAACCGTGTGGAATCACATTCTCCTCCTTTAACACAACATCATGAACCATGTGGAATCACATTCTCCTTTAACACAACAACATGAACCATGTGGAATCACATTCTCCTCCTTTAACACAACATCATGAACCATGTGGAATCACATTCTCCTCCTTTAACACAACAACATGAACCATGTGGAATCACATTCTCCCATTCTGAACCATGTGGAATCACATTCTTTAACACAACATCATGAACCATGTGGAATCACATTCTCCTTTAACACAACATCATGAACCATGTGGAATCACATTCTCCTTTAACACAACAACATGAACCATGTGGAATCACATTCTCCTTTAACACAACATCATGAACCGTGTGGAATCACATTCTCCTTTAACACAACAACATGAACCGTGTGGAATCACATTCTCCCTTTAACACAACAACATGAACCGTGTGGAATCACATTCTCCTTTAACACAACATCATGAACCATGTGGAATCACATTCTTTCATCTTTAACACAACAATCATGAACCATGTGGAATCACATTCTCCTTTCCTTTAACACAACAACATGAACCATGTGGAATCACATTCTCCTTTAACACAACATCATGAACCATGTGGAATCACATTCTCCTTTAACACAACATCATGAACCATGTGGAATCACATTCTCCTTTCAACATCATTAACACAACATCATGAACCGTGTGGAATCACATCATGAACCATGTGGAATCACATTCTCCTTTAACACAACATCATGAACCATGTGTGGAATCACATTCTCCTTTAACAACAACATCATGAACCATGTGGAATCACATTCTCCTTTAACACAACATCATGAACCGTGTAACACTTTAACACAACAACATGAACCGTGTGGAATCACATTCTCCTCCTTTAACACAACATCATGAACCATGTGGAATCACATTCTCCTTTAACACAACATTCTCATTCTCCTTTAACACAACATCATGAACCATGTGGAATCACATTCTCCTCCTTTAACACAACATCATGAACCATGTGGAATCACATTCTCCTCCTTTAACACAACATCATGAACCATGTGGAATCACATTCTCCTTTAACACAACAACATGAACCGTGTGGAATCACATTCTCCTTTAACACAACATCATGAACCATGTGGAATCACATTCTCCTTTAACACAACATCATGAACCATGTGGAATCACATTCTCCTTTAACACAACATCATGAACCATGTGGAATCACATTCTCCTCCTTTAACACAACATCATGAACCATGTGGAATCACATTCTCCTTTAACACAACATCATGTGAATCACATTCTCCTTTAACACAATGTGGAATCACATTCTCCTTTAACACAACATCATGAACCATGTGGAATCACATTCTCCTTTAACACAACATCATGAACCATGTGGAATCACATTCTCCTTTAACACAACATCATGAACCATGTGGAATCACATTCTCCTCCTTTAACACAACATCATGAACCATGTGGAATCACATTCTCCTTTAACACAACATCATGAACCGTGTGGAATCACATTCTCCTTTAACACAACATCATGAACCATGTGGAATCACATTCTCCTTTAACACAACATCATGAACCATGTGGAATCACATTCTCCTTTAACACAACATCATGAACCATGTGGAATCACATTCTCCTTTAACACAACATCATGAACCATGTGGAATCACATTCTCCTTTAACACAACATCATGAACCATGTGGAATCACATTCTCCTTTAACACAACATCATGAACCATGTGGAATCACATTCTCCTCCTTTAACACAACATCATGAACCATGTGGAATCACATTCTCCTCCTTTAACACAACATCATGAACCATGTGGAATCACATTCTCCTCCTTTAACACAACATCATGAACCATGTGGAATCACATTCTCCTCCTTTAACACAACATCATGAACCGTGTGGAATCACATTCTCCTTTAACACAACATCATGAACCATGTGGAATCACATTCTCCTTTAACACAACATGAACCGTGTGGAATCACATTCTCCTTTAACACAACAACATGAACCATGTGGAATCACATTCTCCTCCTTTAACACAACATCATGAACCATGTGGAATCACATTCTCCTTTAACACAACATCATGAACCATGTGGAATCACATTCTCCTTTAACACATCATGAACCATGTGGAATCACGTTCTTTGTAAAGGCAGATTTCCTCCTCTTCGTCTGAAGAGGAGGGGTAGCAGGGATCGGACCAAAACGCAGCGTGGTAAGTGTCCATATCGTTTATTATAAAACATAAACTGAACACTAAGAACTACAAAACAATAAATGTGAACATGAACGAAAACCAAACCGAAACAGTCCCGTGTGGTGACTAACACAGAGAAGGTGTGACTTCCGGGTTGGAGCGAGCAGTCGCATCCGCACTTCGGTCTGCACTTCGGTCTGCAGGTAGTATAACTTTTCATTACATTTCATTACATTTCATTATAGTACAACGGTTTGATTTGTCTAATCTTAGCAATTTCTTCTTAGCTAGCTACATAGCCGTCTTTGTATCAAAGATAATTGCGTAATTATCGTATTTCGTCGTCCTAACGTATCTGCCCAGCAGCTAGCCAGCTAGCTAACGCCCACCGTCTACATAGCTAGCTACATAGCCGTCTCTGTATCAAAGATAATTGTGTAGATAATTGTGTAGTCTAGAGCGATTTTCTAGGTTACCTAGCCAGCTATTGTCGTTCTTTTAACGCAACGTAACGTAATCAACACTGCTAGCTAGCTAGCCAGCTAGCCCCTGAATCAACAACGCAGCCAGCTATTTGTCGTCCTTAACGTAGGAGACACTGCTAGCTAGCCAACAGCTAGCCAACGTCTACCGATTAGAACTCAACAACCCGGTCGCATTCCGCCTCGCTCCACAGGTAGTATCACATTTTCATTTCATTACAGTACAACGGTTTGATTTGTTTGATCGTAGCTAGCTACATAGCTAGCTACATAGCCGTCTCTGTATCAAAGATAATTGTGTAGTCTAGAGCGATTTTCTAGGTTACCTAGCCAGCTATTGTCGTTCTTTTAACGCAACGTAACGTAATCAACACTGCTAGCTAGCCAGCTAGCCCCCGAATCAACAACGCAGCCACTGCCAGCTAGCCTACAAAGTCAACAACGCAGCCACTGCCAGCTAGCCTACTTCAGCAGTACTGTATCATTTTTAATCATTTTAGTCAATAAGATTCTTGCTACGTAAGCTCAACTTTCTGAACATTCGAGACGTGTAGTCCACTTGTCATTCCAATCTCCTTTGCATTAGCGTAGCCTCTTCTGTAGCCTGTCAACTATGTGTCTGTCTATCCCTGTTCTCTCCTCTCTGCACAGACCATACAAACGCTCACACCGCGTGGCCGCGGCCACCTAATCTGGTGGTCCCAGCGCGCACGACCCACGTGGAGTTCAGGTCTCCGGTAGCCTCTGGAACTGCCGATCTGCGGCCAACAAGGCAGAGTTCATCTCAGCCTATGCCTCCCTCCAGTCCCTCGACTTCTTGGCACTGTGAAACATGGATCACCACAGATAACACTGCTACTCCTACTGCTCTCTCTTCGTCCGCCCACGTGTTCTCGCACACCCGAGGCTTCTGGTCAGCGGGGTGGTGGCACCGGGATCCTCATCTCTCCCAAGTGGTCATTCTCTCTTTCTCCCTTACCCATCTGTCTATCGCCTCCTTTGAATTCCATGCTGTCACAGTTACCAGCCCTTTCAAGCTTAACATCCTTATCATTTATCGCCCTCCAGGTTCCCTCGGAGAGTTCATCAATGAGCTTGATGCCTTGATAAGCTCCTTTCCTGAGGACGGCTCACCTCTCACAGTTCTGGGCGACTTTAACCTCCCCACGTCTACCTTTGACTCTTTCCTC
>NW_027040383.1:38261-40931 GCF_034236695.1 Oncorhynchus nerka | reverse complement strand
ATACTACTCCTGTAATAATACTACAGTAATACTACTACTGTGGTAATACTACTGTAGTAATACTACTATAGTAATACTACTACTGTGGTAATACTACTACTGTAATACTACTGTAATACTACTACTATAGTAATACTACTACTGTAATAATACTACTGTAATACTACTACTATAGTAATACTACTACTGTAGTAATACCACTGTAATACTACTACTGTAATACTACTACTGTAGTAATACCACTGTAATACTACTACTGTAATAATACTACTATAGTAATACCACTGTAATACTACTACTGTAGTAATACTACTACTGTAGTAATACTACTGTAATACTACTACTATAGTAATACCACTGTAATACTACTACTGTAATACTAATGCCATGATAGTAACACCAACAATAATACCACTACTGTAGTAATACTACTGTAAAAATACTACTGTAATAATACTACTGTAGTAATAATACAGTAATAATACTACTGTGGTAATACTACTGTAATACTACTACTGTAATAATACTACTGTAGTAATACTACTGTAATAATACTACTGTAATAATACTACTGTAATAATACTACTGTAATAATACTACTGTAATAATACTACTGTAGTAATACTACTGTAATAATACTACTGTAGTAATACTACTGTAATAACACCACCGTACATCACTACTGCAGTAATACTACTGGGCAATACTACTACAGTGGACTACGCTAATCCACTACTGTAATAATACTGACTGTAGTAACACTACTGTAGCATTACAGTGTAGTACTACTGTAATAATACTACTGCAACAATACCACTGTAGTAATACACCGTAGTTTATAGATGGAGCGTGTGTAGTTTATAGATGGAGCGTGTGTAGTCATTACAATAGATGACGTGTGTAGTTTATAGATGGAGCGTGTGTAGTTTATAGATGGAGCGTGTGTAGTTTATAGATGGAGCGTGTGTAGTTTATAGATGTGTAGTTTATAGATGGAGCGTGTGTAGTTTATAGATGGAGCGTGTGTAGTTTATAGATGGAGCGTGTGTAGTTTATAGATGGAGTGTGTAGTTTATAGATGGAGCGTGTGTAGTTTATAGATGGAGCGTGTGTAGTTTATAGATGGAGCGTGTGTAGTTTATAGATGTGTAGTTTATAGATGGAGCGTGTGTAGTTTATAGATGGAGCGTGTGTAGTTTATAGATGTGTGTAGTTTATAGATGGAGCGTGTGTAGTTTATAGATGGAGCGTGTGTAGTTTATAGATGGAGCGTGTGTAGTTTATAGATGGAGCGTGTGTAGTTTATAGATGTGTGTAGTTTATAGATGGAGCGTGTGTAGTTTATAGATGGAGCGTGTGTAGTTTATAGATGGAGCGTGTGTAGTTTATAGATGGAGCGTGTGTAGTTTATAGATGGTGTGTAGTAGTTTATAGATGGACGTGTGTAGTTTATAGATGTGTGTAGTTTATAGATGGAGCGTGTGTAGTTTATAGATGGAGCGTGTGTAGTTTATAGATGGAGCGTGTGTAGTTTATAGAGCGTGTGTAGTTTATAGATGTGTGAGTTTATAGACGTGTGTAGTTTATAGATGGAGCGTGTGTAGTTTATAGATGGAGCGTGTAGTTTATAGATGTGTGTATAGATGTGTGTAGTTTATAGATGGAGCGTGTGTAGTTTATAGATGGAGCGTGTGTAGTTTATAGATGGAGCGTGTGTAGTTTATAGATGGAGCGTGTGTAGTTTATAGATGGAGCGTGTGTAGTTTATAGATGGAGCGTGTGTAGTTTATAGATGGAGCGTGTGTAGTTTATAGATGTGTAGTTTATAGATGGAGCGTGTGTAGTTTATAGATGGAGCGTGTGTAGTTTATAGATGGAGCGTGTGTAGTTTATAGATGTGTGTAGTTTATAGATGGAGCGTGTGTAGTTTATAGATAGGTGTGTAGTTTATAGATGGAGCGTGTGTAGTTTATAGATGGAGCGTGTGTGTATAGATGTGTAGTTTATAGATGGGCGTGTGAGTTTATAGATGGAGCGTGTGTAGTTTATAGATGGAGCGTGTGTAGTTTATAGATGGAGCGTGTGTAGTTTATAGATGGAGCGTGTGTAGTTTATAGATGGGCGTGTGTAGTTTATAGATGGAGTTATAGATGTGTAGTTTATAGATGGAGCGTGTGTAGTTTATAGATGGAGCGTGTGTAGTTTATAGATGGAGCGTGTGTAGTTTATAGATGGAGCGTGTGTAGTTTATAGATGGAGCGTGTGTAGTTTATAGATGTGTAGTTTATAGATGTGTGTAGTTTATAGATGGAGCGTGTGTAGTTTATAGATGGAGCGTGTGTAGTTTATAGATGGAGCGTGTGTAGTTTATAGATGGAGCGTGTGTAGTTTATAGATGGAGCGTGTGTAGTTTATAGATGGAGCGTGTGTAGTTTATAGATGTGTGTAGTTTATAGATGATGTGTAGTTTATAGATGGAGCGTGTGTAGTTTATGAGTGGAGCGTGTGTAGTTTATAGATGGAGCTGTTATTATAGCTGTGAGTTTATAGATGGAGCGTGTGTAGTTTATAGATGGAGAAGTGTGTGAGTTTATAGATGGAGCGTGTGTAGTTTATAGATGGAGCGTGTGTAGTTTATAGATGGAGGTGTGTAGTTTATAGATGTGTAGT
>NW_027040383.1:30972-37761 GCF_034236695.1 Oncorhynchus nerka | reverse complement strand
AGGATAGCCCTCGGTTACCAGATATGTTATTTGGTTATTTGGCTAGCTAAGGATAGCCCTTGGTTACCAGATATGTTATTTGGCTAGCTAAAGACAGCCTCGGTTACCAGATATGTTATTTGGCTAGCTAAAGACAGCCTTACTATATATGTTATTTGTTACCAGATATGTTATTTGGCCAGCTAAAGACAGCCTCGTTACCAGATATGTTATTTGGGCAGCTAAAGACAGCCCTCGGTTACCAGATATGTTATTTGGCCAGCTATAGCCCTCGGTTACCAGATATGTTATTTGGCTAGCTAAAGACAGCCCTCGGTTACCAGATATGTTATTTTGGCCAGCTAAGGATAGCCTCCTCGGTTACTAGGTTATTTGGCTACTAAGGATAGCCTCGTTACCAGATATGTTATTTGGCTAGCTCAGCCCTCGGTTACCAGATATTTATTTGGCAAACCTTTTCAATAAAAAAAAATAAAAACTATGTGTTGTGATTCTGGAAATGACTCTCCCCTTTCTTCCCTGTTGTGTTTGTGGTCCAGGACATGTTATTTGACTCCTCCCTTTCTTCCCTGTTGTGTTTGTGGTCCAGGACATGTGTTATTTGACTCCTCCCTTTCTTCCCCTGTTGTGTTTGTGGTCCAGGACATGTGTTATTTTGACTCCTCCCCTTTCTTCCCTGTTGTGTTTGTGGTCCAGGACATGTGTTATTTTGACTCTCCCCTTTCTTTCCCTGTTGTGTTTGTGGTCCAGGACATGTGTTATTTGACTCCTCCCCTTTCTTCCCTGTTGTGTTTGTGGTCCAGGACATGTGTTATTTTGACTCCTCCCCTTTCTTCCCTGTTGTGTTTGTGGTCCAGGACATGTGTTATTTTGACTCCTCCCCTTTCTTCCCTGTTGTGTTTGTGGTCCAGGACATGTGTTACTTTGACTCCTCCCCTTTCTTCCCTGTTGTGTTTGTGGTCCAGGACATGTGTTATTTGACTCCTCCCCTTTCTTCCCTGTTGTGTTTGTGGTCCAGGACAGAGGCAGGATGTTGGAGTCCTATGTCACACCCCTGTTGATGACCTACGTGAACAACACATCAAGAACCTGAAGCCCTCTGACCTGCAGCTGTCGCGCGCATGGGGAGTGAGACGATAGTACTGAGCAAGCTGGAGCTGAAGCTGGATGTCCTGGAGCAGGTATGGATTCACCCTGGAATTAAACTGGAATAAAGTGTATTAACACTGTAATAACACGCTAATAACCTGGTATTAACACTGTAATAACACGCTAATAACATGGTATTAACACTGTAATACCCCTGTAATAACACAGTAATAACCTGGTATTAACACTGTAATAACACGGTATTACACCTGGTATTAACACTGTAATAACACAGTAATAACCTGGTAATAACACTAATACCCCTGTAATAACATGGTAATAACCTGGTATTAACACTGTAATACCCCTGTAATAACACAGTAATAACCTGGTAATAACACTGTAATACCCCTGTAATAACACGGTATTAACCTGGTATTAACACTGTAATACCCCTGTAATAACACAGTAATAACCTGGTATTAACACTGTAATAACCTGGTAATAACACTGTAATACCCCTGTAATAACACGGTATTAACCTGGTATTAACACTGTAATACCCCTGTAATAACACAGTAATAACACAGTAATAACCTGGTATTAACACTGTAATACCCCTGTAATAACACGGTATTAACCTGGTATTAACACTGTAATACCCCTGTAATAACACGGTATTAACCTGGTATTAACACTGTAATAACACTGTAATAACACAGTAATAACATGGTAATAACCTGGTATTAACACTGTAATACCCCTGTAATAACACAGTAATAACCTGGTAATAACACTGTAATACCCCTGTAATAACATGGTAATAACCTGGTATTAACACTGATACCCCTGTAATAACACAGTAATAACCTGGTAATAACACTGTAATACCCCTGTAATAACACGGTATTAACCTGGTATTAACACTGTAATACCCCTGTAATAACACAGTAATAACCTGGTATTAACACTGTAATACCCCTGTAATAACACGGTATTAACCTGGTAATAACACTGTAATACCCCGGTAATAACCTGGCAATAAAATGGCAATAACCTGGCAATAACATGGCAATAACCCTGTAATAACCTGGCAATAACATGGCAATAACCCTGCAATAACCTGCCAATAACTGGGTAATAACCCGGTAATAACCTGTTATTAACACGAATACCCCGGTAATAACCCGGTATTAACACTGTAATACCCCGGTATTAACACTGTAATACCCCGGTAATAACCCGGTAATAACCCGGTAATAACACTTTAATGTCCAGGAATAACTCTTAGTAATGCTATTGACTTTGTATCTGCTCTTTTGCTGAGGTAACTTTATGAATGGAGGTCAGGTCAGTCTCATTCTGGGTCTGCTCTTTTGCTGAGGTAACTTTATGAATGGAGGTCAGGTCTGTCTCAATCTGAGTCTGCTCTTTTCCTGGAGTAACTATGAATGCAGGTCAGGTCAGTCTCAATCTGAGTCTGCTCTTTTCCCACAAGAGGTCACTTGTTCCATCGTCCGGTGGCTAGACGTGTGTCACCCTGCCACCTGCCTGTTCCTGCTCAATAGTGACCCCCAGGCTAGACGTGTGTCACCCTGCCACCTGCCTCTTTGTTCCTGCTCAATAGTGACACCCAGGCTAGACGTGTGTTACCCTGCCACCTGCCTGTTCCTGCTCAATAGTGACACCCAGGGACAGGGACTGGGATCCCACCAGGGCTGATGTTAAACAGTCTGTGTCCAGTGATTGATGACGCGGCTGGAACTCCATGTGGATTTTAGTGATCACTTTAGGTAGCCTCAGCGGTTAGGGGGCAGTAGCCTAGTGGTTAGGGGGCAGGTAGCCTAGTGGTTAGGGGGCAGTAGCCTAGTGGTTAGGGGCATGTAGCCAGTGGTTAGGGGCAGGCAGCCTAGTGGTTAGGGGCAGGTAGCCTAGTGGTTAGGGGCAGGCAGCCAGTGGTTAGGGCAGGCAGCCTAGTGGTTAGGGGCAGGTAGCCCAGTGGTTAGGGGGCAGGCAGCCCAGTGGTTAGGGGCCCAGGGTTAGGGGGCAGGTAGCCCAGTGGTCAGAGGATGTGGATTTTAGTGATAACTTTAGGTAGCCTAGTGGTTAGGGGGGCAGGTAGCCCAGTGGTTAGGGGGGGCAGGTAGCCTAGTGGTTAGTGGGGCAGGTAGCCCAGTGGTTAGAGGATGTGATTTTAGTGATCACTTTAGGCAGCCCAGTGGTTAGGGGGCAGGCAGCCCAGTGGTTAGGGGGCAGGCAGCCCAGTGGTTAGGGGGCAGGTAGCCCATTGGTTAGGGGGGGGCAGGTGTAGCCTATTGGTTAGGGAGGGGGGTAGGTAGCCTATTGGTTATGGAGGGGGCAGGTAGCTAGAGGAGGGGGATTACCATTGGTTAGGGCAGGTAGCCTAGTGGTTAGAGGAGGGGGCAGGTAGCTCATTGGTTAGAGGAGGGGGGACAGGTAGCCTAGTGGTTAGGGGGCAGGTAGCCTAGTGGTTAGAGGAGGGGGGCAGGTAGCCTAGTGGTTAGAGGAGGGGGGCTGGTAGCCTATTGGTTAGAGGAGGGGGGCAGGTAGCCCAGTGGTTAGGGGCAGGTAGCCTATGGTTAGAGGAGGGGGCAGGTAGCCCAGTGGTTAGAGGAGGGGGCTGGTAGCTCATTGGTTAGAGGAGGGGGCAGGTAGCCTAGTGGTTAGAGGAGTGGGGGCAGGTAGCCTAGTGGTTAGAGGAGGGGGCAGGTAGCCTAGTGGTTAGAGGAGGGGGGCAGGTAGCTCAGTGGTTAGAGGAGGGGGCAGGTAGCCTAGTGGTTAGAGGGAGGGGGCAGGTAGCCTAGTGGTTAGAGGAGGAGGGCAGGTAGCCTAGTGGTTAGAGGAGGGGGCAGGTAGCCTAGTGGTTAGAGAGGAGGGGGCAGGTAGCCTATTGGTTAGAGGAGGGGGGGCAGGGGCAGGTAGCCTAGTGGTTAGAGGAGTGGGGGCAGGTAGCCAGTGGTTAGAGGAGGGGGCTGGTAGCCTATTGGTTAGAGGAGGGGGGCAGGTAGCCTAGTGGTTAGGGGGCAGGTAGTGGTCCAGGTAGCCTAGTGGTTAGAGGAGGGGGCTGGTAGCCTATTGGTTAGAGGAGGGGGCAGGTAGCCTAGTGGTTAGGGGGGGCAGGTAGCCTAGTGGTCAGAGGAGGGGGCAGGTAGCCTAGTGGTTAGAGGAGGGGGGCTGGTAGCCATTTGTTAGGAGGAGGGGGGGCAGGTAGCCTAGTGGTTAGAGGAGGGGGCAGGTAGCCTAGTGGTCAGAGGAGGGGGGGCAGGTAGCCCAGTGGTTAGAGGAGGGGGGGCAGGTAGCCTAGTGGTCAGAGGGAGATCCTACCCTCATGTCTGGTCAGTTGTCCACAGATGATCTCCTCTAGAGATCGTACCACATCCCTTAGCATTGCCAGACCCAGGCTCCAACCCACTGAGCCAACGCAGTGACTTATTTAAATTTAATTCTGTTTCTAGGAGCTGAAACTGCCCTTTTACCTTCCTGAGCCGGTCACATCCATGAGCTATGTGATCCACGGGCACCCTGGACCAAACTGGGCCCGAGGCCGTGGTCATCACCATTAACACAATGGAGTGTATCCTCAAACTGGGAAGGATCTAAGCACAGGTTAGTACCGCTGGGTTTTATATATATATATACAGGAGCCCACTGGTGATCAGTGCACTGCAGACCGGTGCAATACTCCAATTTAGTGCATACTGTCATGGCATTCCCGAAGCTGGTGTGTATTCCTGAGACCTACAGTCTTGCTGTATCACTGAAAGACGTCAAGCCTTCCTTCGATATCTTAAGGGGAGAGGTTTCTACATGACCCAAGTTAGAATCTCTGACGTTCCACAGGAATAGACTGGGTTTAAAACGTGTTGTTGGTTTCTCCCCGATCCAACTTCCTTTCTAGACTCCTCTACCCAGAACCCCTCTGTTTCCTCAGCACATTCTAGACTCCTCTACCCAGAACCCCCTCTGTCTCCTCAGCACATTCTAGACTCCTCTACCCAGAACCCCCTCTGTCTCCTCAGCACATTCTAGACTCCTCTACCCAGAACCCCCTCTGTCTCCTCAGCAGTCCAACAGGACCATGACTCAGTTCATCACATTCTAGACTCCTTTACCCAGAACCCCCTCTGTCTCCGCAGCAGTCCAAACAGCCCATGGCTCAGTTCACCTCTTTTCTTCGTGTTGGCTTAGGGTCTCAGACAGGTTGGCTTAGGGTCTCAGACAAGTTGGCTTAGGGTCTCAGACAGGTTGGCTTAGGGTCTCAGACAGGTTGGCTTAGGGTCTCAGGCAGGTTGGCTTAGGGTCTCAGACAGGTTGGCTTAGGGTCTCAGACAGGTTGGCTTAGGGTCTCAGACAGGTTGGCTTAGGGTCTCAGGCAGGTTGGCTTAGGGTCTCAGGCAGGTTGGCTTAGGGTCTCAGGCAGGTTGGTTTAGGGTCTCAGACAGGTTGGCTTAGGGTCTCAGGCAGGTTGGCTTAGGGTCTCAGGCAGGTTGGCTTAGGGTCTCAGGCAGGTTGGCTTAGGGTCTCAGGCAGGTTGGCTTAGGGTCTCAGGCAGGTTGGCTTAGGTCTCAGGCAGGTTAGCTTAGGTCTCAGGCAGGTTGGTTTAGGGTCTCAGGCAGGTTGGCTTAGGGTCTCAGACAGGTTGGCTTAGGTCTCAGACACGTTGGCTTAGGTCTCAGACAGGTGATGTCAACTAACTCCCTGGCTGTTTTTAGAGCAGGGCTGGTGACGCCAACTAACTCCCAGGCTGTTTTTAGAGCAGGGCTGAGTGATGTCAACTAACTCCCAGGCTGTTTTTAGAGCAGGGCTGAGTGATGTCAACTAACCCAGCAGGGGGCTGAGATGTCAACTAACTTCAGCAGGGCTGAGTGATGTCAACTAACCCCAGCAGGGCTGAGTGATGTCAACTAACCCAGCAGGGCTGAGTGATGTCAACTAACTCCCAGGCTGTTTTTAGAGCAGGGCTGAGTGATGTCAACTAACTCCCTGGTTGTTTTTAGAGCAGGGCTGAGGATGTCAACTAACTCACCAGCAGGGCTGGAGGATGTCAACTAACTCCCAGCTGTTTTTAGAGCAGGGCTGAGGATGTCAACTAACCCCAGGCTGTTTTTAGAGCAGGGCTGAGTGGATGTCAACTAACCTCAGGCTGTTTTTAGAGCAGGCTGAGTGGATGTCAACTAACTCCCAGGCTGTTTTTAGAGCAGGGCTGAGTGATGTCAACTAACTCCCAGGCTGTTTTAGAGCAGGGCTGAGTGATGTCAACTAACTCTCAGCAGGGCTGAGTGATGTCAACTAACTCTCAGGCTGTTTTAGAGCAGGCTGAGGGATGTCAACTAACTCCCCAGGCTGTTTTTAGAGCAGGGCTGAGTGATGTCAACTAACTCCCAGGCTGTTTTAGAGCAGGCTGAGTGATGTCAACTAACCCAGCAGGGCTGAGTGATGTCAACTAACTCTCAGCAGGGCTGAGTGACGCCATGGTCTCTGTACAGTTGCCTTGTTATATTCTCGTCAGGTTCTCTAGAGCTGTTGGGGGAATAAGCTGCTATTCACCCTGCCATTGGGGAACCCGAGGATGACAGTGTCCTCCCATGTTATTCACCCTGCCATTGGGGAACTCGAGGATGACAGTGTCCTCCATGTTATTCACCCTGCCATTGGGAACTCGAGGATGACAGTGTCCTC
>NW_027040383.1:0-30472 GCF_034236695.1 Oncorhynchus nerka | reverse complement strand
CCTCGAGAGTTCATCAATGAGCTTGATGCCTTGATAAGCTCCTTTCCTGAGGACGGCTCACCTCTCACAGTTCTGGGCGACTTTAACCTCCCCACGTCTACCTTTGACTCATTCCTCTCTGCCTCCTTCTTTCCACTCCTCTCCTCTTTGACCTCACCCTCTCACCTTCCCCCTACTCACAAGGCAGGAAATACGCTGACCTCATCTTTACTAGATGCTGTTCTTCCACTAACCTCATTGTAACTCCTCCAAGTCTCCGACCACTACCTTGTATCCTTTTCCCTCTCGCTCTCATCCAACACTTCCCACACTGCCCTACTGGATGGTATCGCGCCGTCCCAACCTTCGCTTCTCTCTCCCCGCTACTCTCTCCTCTTCCATCCTATCATCTCTTCCTCTGCTCAAACCTTTCTCCAACCTATCTCCTGATTCTGCCTCCTCAACCTCCTCTCCTCCCTTTCTGCATCCTTTGACTCTCTATGTCCCCTATCCTCCAGGCCGGCTCGGTCCTCCCCTCCCGCTCCGTGGCTCGACGACTCATTGCGAGCTCACAGAACAGGGCTCCGGGCAGCCGAGCGGAAATGGAGGAAAACCGCCTCCTGCGGACCTGGCATCCTTTCACTCCCTCCTCTCTACATTTTCCTCCTCTGTCTCTGCTGCTAAAGCCACTTTCTACCACTCTAAATTCCAAGCATCTGCCTCTAACCCTAGGAAGCTCTTTGCCACCTTCTCCTCCCTCCTGAATCCTCCTCCCTCCCCCTCCTCCCTCTCTGCAGATGACTTCGTCAACCATTTTGAAAAGAAGGTCGACGACATCCGATCCTCGCTTGCTAAGTCAAACGACACCGCTGGTTCTGCTCACACTGCCCTACCCTGTGCTCTGACCTCTTTCTCCCTCTCTCTCCAGATGAAATCTCGCGTCTTGTGACGGCCGGGCCGCCCAACAACCTGCCCGCTTGACCCTATCCCTCCTCTCTTCTCCAGACCATTTCCGAGACCTTCTCCCTTACCTCACCTCGCTCATCAACTCATCCCTGACCGCTGGCTACGTCCCTTCCGTCTTCAAGAGAGCGAGAGTTGCACCCTTCTGAAAAACCTACACTCGATCCTCCGATGTCAACAACTACAGACCAGTATCCCTTCTTTTTTTCTCTCCAAAACTCTTGAACGTGCCGTCCTTGGCCAGCTCTCCCGCTATCTCTCTCAGAATGACCTTCTTGATCCAAATCAGTCAGGTTTCAAGACTAGTCATTCAACTGAGACTGCTCTTCTCTGTATCACGGAGGCGCTCCGCACTGCTAAAGCTAACTCTCTCTCCTCTGCTCTCATCCTTCTAGACCTATCGGCTGCCTTCGATACTGTGAACCATCAGATCCTCCTCTCCACCCTCTCCGAGTTGGGCATCTCCGGCGCGGCCCACGCTTGATTGCGTCCTACCTGACAGGTCGCTCCTACCAGGTGGCGTGGCGAGAATCTGTCTCCTCACCACGTGCTCTCACCACTGGTGTCCCCAGGGCTCTGTTCTAGGCCCTCTCCTATTCTCGCTATACACCAAGTCACTTGGCTCTGTCATAACCTCACATGGTCTCTCCTATCATTGCTATGCAGACGACACACAATTAATCTTCCTTTCCCCTTCTGATGACCAGGTGGCGAATCGCATCTCTGCATGTCTGGCAGACATATCAGTGTGGATGACGGATCACCACCTCAAGCTGAACCTCGGCAAGACGGAGCTGCTCTTCCTCCCGGGAAGGACTGCCCGCTCCATGATCTCGCCATCACGGCTGACAACTCCATTGTGTCCTCCTCCCAGAGCGCTAAGA
Source organism: Oncorhynchus nerka (assembly GCF_034236695.1). Taxonomy (NCBI): domain Eukaryota; kingdom Metazoa; phylum Chordata; class Actinopteri; order Salmoniformes; family Salmonidae; genus Oncorhynchus; species Oncorhynchus nerka. The sequence continues at coordinate 28,646 of NW_027040383.1, read as the reverse complement.
ACCTTGGCTGATCCTGGACAACACCCTGTCGTTCTCAACTAACATCAAGGCGGTGGCCCGTTCCTGTAGGTTCATGCTCTACAACATCCGCAGAGTACGACCCTGCCTCACACAGGAAGCGGCGCAGGTCCTAATCCAGGCACTTGTCATCTCCCGTCTGGATTACTGCAACTCGCTGTTGGCTGGGCTCCCTGCCTGTGCCATTAAACCCCTACAACTCATCCAGAACGCCGCAGCCTGCCTGGTGTTCAACCTTCCTAAGTTCTCTCACGTCACCCCGCTCCTCCGCTCCCTCCACTGGCTTCCAGTTGAAGCTCGCATCCGCTACAAGACCATGGTGCTTGCCTCACGGAGCTGTGAGGGGAACGGCACCTCAGTACCTCCAGGCTCTGATCAGGCCCTACACCCAAACAAGGGCACTGCGTTCTCTGCCCCCCAATGGTGGAACAAACTCCCTCACGACGCCAGGACAGCGGAGTCAATCACCACCTTCCGGAGACACCTGAAACCCCACCTCTTTAAGGAATACCTAGGGATAGGATAAAGTAATCCTCTCACCCCTCTCCCCTGAAAAGATTTAGATGCACTACTGTTCCACTGGAGGTCATAAGGTGAATGCACCAATTTGTAAGTCGCTCTGGATAAGAGCGTCTGCTAAATGACTTAAATGTAAATTTACTGACTAAAAGCCTCCAGCAGTCCTTTTTAATGACTGACCTCCAACGTCCTTTACTGACTGACTAACAGTCTACAACAGTCGCTTTACTGACCAAAAGCCTCAACGAGTCCTTACTGACTGGCTAACAGCCTCAACAGTCCCTTTGCGACTGGCTAAAAGCCTCAACAGTCCTTTACTGACTGACTAAAAGCCTCCAACAGTCCTTTACTGACTGACTGAAAAGCCTCAACATCCTTTACTGACTGACTGAAAGCCTCCAACAGTCCTTTGCTGACTGACTAACAGTCTACAACAGTCCTTTACTGACTGACTAACAGCCTCCAGCAGTCCTTTACTGACTGACTGGCCTCAACAGTCCTTTACTGACTGACTGAAAGCCTCCAACAGTCCTTTACTGACTGACTAACAGTCTACAACAGTCCTTACTGACTGGCTAACAGTCTACAACAGTCCTTTACTGACTGAACTAAAAGCCGAGTGGTTTCCTTCCTCTCCGGCAACTGAGTTAGGAAGGAGCACTGTATCTTTAGTGACTGGGTGTATTGATACACCATCCAAAGTGTAATTAATAATTTCACTACGCACCAATCGGGTGCCCTTCTTCGAGGCATTTGAAAAACACCTCCTTATGAAAGGTATTGTGATGTCAATATGGGGTATTGTGATGTCATTATAGATATTATTGATGTCATTATGGGGGTATTGTGATGTCAGCTATGGGAGTATTGTGATGTCATTATGGGAGTATTGTGATGTCATTATAATATGATGTTAATATAGGTAGAGTGATGAGGGGAAGAAAACAACTTCATCCATTTTAGAATAAGGCTGTAGCTGTAACAAAATGGAAAAAGTCCAAGGGGTCTGAATACTTTCCAAATGCTCTGTATATAACCTCAAGAGTAGTACATTTGGTCTGTTAGTAAACCATGTGTTACTGACAGCTACTGTCCCAATGTGGAGTGGTAGAGAGAGAGACAAAGAGAGAAAGAGACAGAGAGAAACAGAGAGAGAGACAGAGAGAGAGACAAAGAGAGAGAGACAAAGAGAGAGACAGAGAGAGAGAGAGAGAGACAGACAGGGGTAGACATACAGAGAAAATGGGGATAGAGGTAGAGAAAGAGGGAGAGAGACAGACAGGGGTAGACATACAGAGAAAATGGGGATAGAGGTAGAGAAAGAGGGGGAGAGACAGAGGGATAAATAGTTCCTGAATTAGATCTGAGAGGCTCTATTTGGTCCTTTAGAGGCCCCTCAGCTAACCACAAGCCCAGCCTGAGCATGTGAAGCATTCTGCCTAGCTGGCACAGACACAGCCACAGCCACAGCTACCACCCCATGCTAATAACTGCAATGTGTTAGCTACAATAAAGCACTCTGCACTGAGACACTCCACTATTTTTCCTTGGCACACACACACACAATCCTCTCTGCCTTCTCTCTCTCCTCCCATCTTCTCCTCCCCTCTCCTCCCTCAGCCTCCTTCTCCCTCCCGCCTCCCCTCCATCTCTCTCTCTCCCCTCTCCCCTTCCCGCCTCCCTCTCTCTCCCTCCGCCCCTCCCTCGCTCTCCCTCCCTCTCCCCTCCCTCCCTCCGCCCCTCTCTCGCTCTCTCCCTCCTCTCCTCCACCCCTCCCTCTCTCTCCCTGCGCCTCCCTCTCTCTCCATCTCTCCCTCCCTCTTCTCTCTCTCTCCCTCCGCCCCTCCCTTCTTTCTCCCCACCCTCCCCTCTCTCCCTGCGCCCTCCATCTCTCCCTCCCCCTCTCTCCGCCCCTCCCTCCCCTCTCCCTCCGCTCCTCCCTCTCTCTCTCCCTCCGCCTCCCTCTCTCCCCTCTCCCTCCGCCTCCCTCTCTCTGCCTCCCTCCATCTCTCTCCCTCCCCTCTCCTCCCTCCGCCCTCCCTCTCTCCCTCCGCCTCCCTCCGCCCCTCCTCCATCTCTCTCCCCTCTCCTCTCCTCCCTCCGCCCCTCCCTCTCTCCCTCCGCCTCCCTCCATCTCTCTCTCTCCCCTCTCCCTCCGCCCCTCCTCTCTCTCCTCCGCCCCTCCTCGCTCTCCCTCCCTCTCCTCCCTCCCTCCCTCCGCCCCCCTCCTCGCTCTCCCTCCTCCTCTCTCCCTCCACCCCTCCCTCTCTCTCCCTGCGCCCCTCCCTCTCTCCCTCCATCTCTCCCTCCCCTCTCTCTCTCTCTCCTCCGCCCCCTCTCTCTCTCCCACCCTCCTCCTCTCTCTCCTGCGCCCTCCATCCCTCCTCTTCTCTCCGCCTCCCTCCCTCGCCCTCCCTCTCTCTCTCCGCCTCCCCTCCACCCCTCCTCTCTCTCCCTGCGCCTCCATCTCTCCCTCCTCCTCTCCGCCTCCTCCTCTCTCTCCTCCGCCTCCCTCTCTCTCCCTCCGCCCCTCCCTCTCTCCTCCGCCTCCCTTCCCTCTCCCTCTCTCTCCGCCCTCCTCCCCTCTCCTCCGCCTCCCTCTCTCCCTCCGCCTCTCTCTCTCCTCTCCCTCCGCCCCTCCTCTTCTCTGCCTCCTCCATCTCTCTCCCTCCCCTCTCCCTCCTCCGCCCTCCTCTCTCCCTCCGCTCTCCCTCCGCCTCCCTCCATCTTCTCTCTCTCTCCTCTCCTCCGCCTCCTCTCTCTCCCTCCGCTCCTCCCGCCTCTCCTCCCTCTCTCCCTCCTCCCTCCCTCCCTCCGCCCTCCTCGCTCTCCCTCCCTCCTCTCTCCCTCCACCCCTCCCTCTCTCCCTCGCGCCTCCCTCTCTCCCTCCATCTCTCCCTCTCTCCCTCCGCCTCCTCTCTCTCTCCCCACCCCTCCCTCTCTCTCCCTGCGCCCTCCATCTCTCCCTCCCCTCTCCCTCCCTCTCTCGCCCCTCCTCCCTCCCTCCCTCTCTCTCTCTCCTCCGCCCCTCCCTCCACCTCTCCTCTCTCTCCCTGCGCCCTCCATCTCTCCCTCCTCTCTCTCCGCCTCTCCCTCCCCTCTCCCTCCGCCTCCCTCTCTCTCCCTCCGCCTCCCTCTCTCTCCCTCCGCCTCTCCTCTCTCCTCTCTCTCCGCCCCTCCTCCACCCCTCCCTCTCTCCCTCTCTCCAACCCCCTCTCTCTCTCTCTCCAACCCTCCTCTCTCTCCTCCGCCCCTCCTCCGCCTCCCTCTCTGGGAAGCGTTCATTAATGTCTAATAATCTCTCCCTCCGCCCTCCATCCCTCTCCCTCCCTCTCCCTCCACCCTCCCTCCCTCCACCCCTCCCTCTCTCTCCCTCCGCCTCCTCCCTCCGCCTCTCCCTCCACCCCTCCCTCTCTCTCTCTCTGCCCCTCCCTCCTCCGCCTCTCCCTCCGCCCCTCCCTCTCCCTCCGCCTCCCCTCCCTCCGCCTCTCCTCCGCCTCTCCTCCACCCCTCCTCTCTCTCTCTCTCGCCCTCCCTCCCTCCGCTCTCTCCCTCCGCCTCCTCTCCGCCTCCCTCTCCCTCCTCCGCCTCCCTCTCTCCCTCTCCCTCCGCCCTCCCTCTCTCTGCCTCCCTCCATCTCTCTCCCCCCTCTCTCCTCCCTCCGCCCTCCCTCTCTCCCCTCCGCCCCTCCCTCCGCCCCTCCCTCCATCTCTCTCCCTCCCCCTCTCCCTCCCTCCGCCTCCCCTCTCTCCCTCCGCCCCTCCCTCCATCTCTCTCTCTCCCCTCTCCCTCCGCCCCTCCTCTCTCTCCCTCCGCCCCTCCTCGCTCTCCTCCCTCTCTCCCTCCCTCCCTCCCTCCGCCCTCCCTCGCTTCCTCCTCCTCTCTCCTCCACCCTCCTCTTTCTCCTGCGCTTCCATCTCTCCTTCCTCTCTCCTCCGCCTCCTCTCTCTCCTCACCCCTCCTCTCTCTCCCTGCGCCTCCATCTTCTCCCTCCTCTCCTCCTCTCTCTCCGCCTCCCCTCCCCGCCCCCTCTCTCTCTCCTCCTCCGCCTCCCTCCTGCGCTCCATCTCTCCCTCCTCTCTCCGCCCCTCCCCTTCTCCCCTCCGCTCCTCTTCTCCTCCGCTCTCCTTCTCTCTCCGCCTCTCCCCTCTCCTCCCTCTCTCTCCGCCTCTCTCCACTCCTCCCTCTCTCTTCCTCTCTCCAACCCTCCCTCTCTCTCTCTCTCTCCAACCTCCTCTCTCCTCCGCCTCTCCGCCTCCCTCTCTGGGAAGTGCTCATTAATGTCTAATAATCTTCTCCCTCCGCCCTCCATCCCTCTCCTCCTCTCCCTCCACTCCTCCCTCCCTCCACCTCCTCCTCTATCTCTCTGCCCTCCTCCTCTCCTTTCCACCCTCCCCTTCCTCCTTCTTTCCTCTCCCTCCGCTTCGCTTCTCCTTCCGCTTCTCTCTTTCCTTTCCCTCCCTTTCTCTCTCCCTTCTTCTCCTTCCCTCCCTCCGCCCTCCTCCTCCGCCCCCTCCCTCCCCGCCCTCCCTCCGCCCCTCCCTCTCCCTCCGCCCCTCTCTTCATTAATGTCTAATATTTGTGGTTAAGATCTAAGGATGTGATCACAGCAGTTGGGAGTTTTTCCTCACGTGGTTTTCCACATTTTACTAAACTGCACAATAACATTCACAAACAACGTATTCTAGTTCATAATGAACATTACAAAAATATCGTCCGACCTGAAGCCATTGGGATGAGTGAGAAACATCGTACGAATGTTATTGTGCAGTTTAACCATAAAGCCCTCAGAGAGGTTTAGTATGCTAGACTCCAACAGGTTAGGACCACCACCCATAAAGCCCTCTGAGAGGTTTAGTATGCTAGACTCCAACAGGTTAGGACCCTACCCATAAAGCCTCTGAGAGAGGTTTGTATGCTAGACTCAACAGGTTAGGGACCCTACCCATAAAGCCCTCTGAGAGAGGTTTAGTATGTTAGATTCCAACAGGTTAGGGACCCCTACTCATAAAGCCCTCTGAGAGAGGTTTAGTATGCTAGACTCCAACAGGTTAAGACTAAGAAGGTGTTGTCAGGCTGTGGAACATAAAACCCTCTGAGAGAGGTTTTACATCTCTACTGTATCTAGCTTCTTATAAAGATCAACATGTGTCAAGTACTGTAAATATCCAAATCAGTTATTCAGGTCAACATAATAGAGCAGTTATGTTACTACAGTACATCACTACATCCTCCCCCCGAGTTCAGGGATGTGGTTGTCTGTATAATATAATCTGGATGAGACATGTTTCATGTCTTCATAACGGTCTGGATGAATCAGACAGACACAGGAATACAACAGAACCTCCTGCCCCAGTCTCCAGCCCAGAAGTGGTGTGTTCTTCTCCTCCTTGATTCTCCTCAACAAGAGGCCACGGTGCAGTGGGACGACTACTGACAGAGAGAGAGAGAGAGAGGGAGAGAGAGACAGAGAGAGACAGAGAGAGAGAGAGAGAGACAGAGAGAGAGAGAGAGAGAGAGAGAGAGAGAGAGAGAGAGAGAGAGAGAGAGAGAGAGAGACAGAGAGAGAGAGAGAGAGACAGACAGAGAGAGAGAGAGAGACAGAGAGAGAGAGAGAGCGAGACAGACAGAGAGAGACAGAGAGAGAGACAGAGAGAGAGAGAGAGAGAGAGCGAGACAGACAGAGAGAGACAGAGAGAGAGAGAGAGACAGAGAGAGACAGAGAGACAGAGAGAGAGAGAGAGAGAGAGAGAGAGAGAGAGAGAGAGAGAGACAGAGAGAGAGAGAGACAGAGAGAGAGAGAGAGAGAGAGAGAGACAGAGAGAGAGAGAGACAGAGAGAGAGACAGAGAGAGAGAGAGAGACAGAGAGAGAGAGAGAGACAGAGAGAGAGAGAGAGACAGAGAGAGAGCGTCCTCTCCCTCCCTGTCAGCTGGAAATTATAATGGTCTCAAGGTTCTGTGAAAGACTTAATAAGCAATTACAACATAATTATAACACATGTACTTATCGGTTGGTCATTTAAGGCAATGTGGTCAGCGTCATCAGACAGGCGATAGACGTCTCCAAGCATACAATGTTTATTATCATTTCAGCTAAACCATATGCCTCCCACAATCCTCTCTCTCTCTGCCACAATCCTCTCTCTCTCTGCCACAATCCTCTCTCTCTCTCTCTCCCACAATCCTCTCTCTCCCAAAATCCTCTCTAACTCTCCCAAAATCCTCTCTCTCTCCACAATCCCCTCTCTCTCTCTCCACAATCCTCTCTCTCTCTAACTACCCACTACCCACCACCCAACCCCATACCACCACCCCCCACCCCTACACATCACCCACCCCACCACCCCACACATCACCCATACCACCTCCCCTACCCCATATCATCCCCCTACCCCATATCATCCCCCTACCCCATATCATCCCCTACCCCATATCATCCCCTACCCCATATCATCCCCCTACCCCATATCATCCCCCTACCCCATATCATCCCCTGCCCATATCATCCCTACCCCATATCATCCCCCTACCCCATATCATCCCCTACCCCATATCATCCCCTACCCCATATCATCCCCTACCCCATACCACCACCCTTACTCCCATATCATCCCTACCCCATATCATCCCCCTACCCCATATCATCCCCTACCCCATACCATCCCCTGACCCCATACCACCACCCCAACCCCATATCATCCCCTGACCCCATATCAACCGACCCCACATCATCCCCTACTCCATCATCCCCCTGACCCCATACCACCACCCCAAATCACGGAGACGGGCCCAGATGAAAGCAAAAACTCAATAACACACGCACCCTCCCCTCTCCTCCTCTCTGAGGCGAAGTGGATCCTGACTCTTTACTAAAAGCAATATATCAACGCAGACAAGGACAGGAAAGCTTAATTTGAGAAGAAAACCTCTACTTTCAGAGAAAGAGCAAAATAAATTCAGTACAATATAGTGGAGAAAAAACAGGGTTTTTTTTATTGGTTAGAAAAGAATCCAATCAAAATGTCCTGCCTTATATGGTCAGTCATCCCTGCTATAATGACTCGGGGTCAGAGGAGCTACCACTCAGCTACCACTCAGCCTGACGTACAGACCACCCACGGTATGAGGAACACAGTGTCATACAACCATAGGGGTTTTCACTGAGACACTTCTACACAAACTTCCACTGGACTCTCTCTTCAAGTGTTCCCTTCACAGAACTAGTCCATTATTAATACACCCAACATATATGGGGCTGGTTTCCCGGACAGACAGTTGTGAAGTTCGGAAGTTTACATACACCTTAGCCAAATACATTTAAACTCAGTTTCTCCATAATTCCTGACATTTAATCCTCGTAAAAAAAATTCCCTGTTTTAGGTCAGTTAGGTAGCGTTGCCTTTAAATTGTTTAACTTGGGTCAAACGTTTTGGGTAGCCTTCCACAAGCTTCCCACAATAAGTTGGGTGATTTTTGGCTCATTCCTCCTGACCAGAGCTGGTGTACCGGAGTCAGGTTTGTAGGCCTCTATGCTCTCACCTACGTTTCTATGGGATTGAGGTCAGGGCTTTGTGACGGCCACTCCAATACCCTGACTTTGTTGTCTTTAAGCCATGTTTCCACAACTATGGAAGTCTGCTTGGGGTCATTGTCCATTTGAAAGACCCATTTGCAACCAAGCTTTAACTTCCTGACTGATGTCTTGAGATGTTGCTCCAATATATCCACATGTTTCCTCGTGATGTCATCTATTTTGTGAAGTGCACCAGTCCCTCCTGCAGCAAAGTACCCCCACAACATGATGCTGCCACCCCGTGCTTCACGGTTGTGAAGGTGTTCTTCGGCTTGTCAGCTCCCCAACCTAAACCCAGCTCCCCGACCTAAACCCAATGTCAGCTCTCCGACCTAAACCCAATGTCAGACTCCTAAACCTAAACCCAATGTCAGCTCTCCGACCTATACCCAATGTCAGCTCCCCGACCTAAACCCAATGTCAGCTCCCCGACCTAAACCCAATGTCAGCTCCCCGACCTAAACCCAACGTCAGCTCCCCGACCTAAACCCAACGTCAGCTCCCCGACCTAAACCCAACGTCAGCTCCCCGACCTAAACCCAACGTCAGCTCCCCGACCTAAACCCAATGTCAGCTCCCCGACCTAAACCCAATGTCAGCTCCCCAACCTAAACCCAACGTCAGCTCCCCAACCTAAACCCAACGTCAGCTCCCCGACCTAAACCCAACGTCAGCTCCCCGACCTAAACCCAACGTCAGCTCCCCGACCTAAACCCAATGTCAGCTCCCCGACCTAAACCCAATGTCAGCTCCCCGACCTAAACCCAATGTCAGCTCCCCGACCTAAACCCAATGTCAGCTCCCCGACCTAAACCCAATGTCAGCTCCCCGACCTAAACCCAATGTCAGCTCCCCGACCTAAACCCAATGTCAGACCCCTAAACCTAAACCCAATGTAGGACCCCTAAACCCAATGTCAGACCCCTAAACCTGAACCCAATGTAGGACCCCTAAACCCAATGTAGGACCCCTAAACCCAATGTAGGACCCCTAAACCCAACCTAAACCCAATGTAGGACCCCTAAACCTAAACCCAATGTAGGACCCCTAAACCCAATGTAGGACCCCTAAACCTAAACCCAATGTAGGACTCCTAAACCCAATGTAGGACCCCTAAACCTAAACCCAATGTAGGACCCCTAAACCCAATGTAGGACCCCTAAACCCAATGTCAGACCCCTAAACACAATGTCTGCTCCCCAACCTAAACCCAATGTAGGACCCCTAAACCCAATGTAGGACCCCTAAACATAAACCCAATGTAGGACTCCTAAACCCAATGTAGGACCCCTAAACCCAATGTCAGACCCCTAAACACAATGTCTGCTCCCCAACCTAAACCCAATGTCAGACCCCTAAACCCAATGTAGGACTCCTAAACCCAATGTAGGACCCCTAAACCCAATGTAGGACCCCTAAACCTAAACCCAATGTCAGACCCCTAAACCTAAACCCAATGTAGGACCCCTAAACCTAAACCCAATGTCAGACCCCTAAACCCAATGTAGGACCCCTAAACCCAATGTCAGACCCCTAAACCCAATGTAGGACCCCTAAAGTTTAGGACCCCTAAACCCAATGTAGGGACTTCTAAACCCAATGGGATTCTAAACCCGGATCCCTTTAAACCTAATGTAGGATCCCTAAACCCAATGTTAGAACCCTAAACCCCTAAACCCAATGTAGGACCCCTAAATCCAATGTAGGACCCCTAACCCCAATGGAAGGCCCTTAACCCTAACCCCAATGGAAGGCCCTTAAACCTAACCCCAATGGAAGGCCCTTAAACCTAACCCCAATGGGAGGCCCTTACCCTAACCCCAATGGGAGGCCCTTAACCCTATCCCCAATGGGAGGCCCTTAACCCTAAACCCAATGGGAGGCCCCTAACCCTAAACGCAATGGGAGGCCCTTAACCCTAAACGCAATGGGAGGCCCTTAACCCTAAACCCAATGGAAGGCCCTTAACCCTAAACCCAATGGAAGGCCCTTAACCCTTAACCCTAAACCCAATGGGAGGCCCTAAACCCTTAACCCTAAACCCAATGGAAGGCCCTTAACCCTAAACCCAATGGAAGGCCCTTAACCCTAAACCCAATGGAAGGCCCTTAACCCTAAACCAAATGGAAGGCCCTTAACCCAATGGAAGGCCCTAAACCCTAAACCCAATGGAAGGCCCTTAGCCCTAAACTCCAACAGCTGCCCCAGTTCCTAAACCCAATGGAAGGCCCTTAGCCCTAAACCCAATGGAAGGCCCTTAGCCCTAAACCCAATGGAAAGCCCTTAGCCCTAAACCCAATGGAAGGCCCTTAGCCCTAAACCCAATGGAAGGCCCTTAACCCAATGGAAGGCCCTAAACCCTAAACCCAATGGAAGGCCCTTAGCCCTAAACCCAATGGAAGGCCCTTAGCCCTAAACCCAATGGAAGGCCCTTAGCCCTAAACCCAATGGAAGGCCCTTAGCCCTAAACCCAATGGAAGGCCCTTAGCCCTAAACCCAATGGAAGGCCCTTAACCCTAAACCCAATGGAAGGCCCTTAACCCAATGGAAGGCCCTTAACCCTAACCCCAATGGAAGGCCCTAAACCCTAACCCCAATGGAAGGCCCTAAACCCTAAACCCAATGGAAGGCCCTAAACCCTAAACCCAATGGAAGGCCCTTAACCCTAAACCCAATGGAAGGCCCTTAACCCTAAACCCAATGGAAGGCCCTTAACCCTAAACCCAATGGAAGGCCCTTAACCCTAAACCCAATGGAAGGCCCTTAACCCTAAACCCAATGGAAGGCCCTTAACCCTAAACCCAATGGAAGGCCCTTAACCCTAACCCCAATGGAAGGCCCTAAAACCCAATGGAAGGCCCTAACCTAATGGAAGGCCCTAACCCTCTATTTCTGAAACTATCCGCCGCCATTGTCGCAACCCTATTACCAGCCTGTTCAACCTCTCTCTCATATCGTCTGAGATCCCTAAGGATTGAAAGCTGCCGCAGTCATCCCCTCTTCAAAGGGGAGACACCCTGACCCAAACTGTTACAGACCTATATCCATTCTGCCCTGCCTATCTAAGGTCTTTCAAAGCCAAGTCAACAAACAGGTCATTGACCATCTCGAATCCCACCGCACCTTCTCCGCTATGCAATCTGGTTTCCGAGCCGGTCACGGGTGCACCTCAGCCACACTCAAGGTACTAAACGACATCATAACCGCCATCGATAAAAGACAGTACTGTGCAGCAGTCTTCATCGACCTTGCCAAGGCTTTCGACTCTGTCAATCACCATATTCTTATCGGCAGACTCAGTAGCCTCGGCTTTTCGGATGACTGCCTTGCCTGGTTCACCAATTACTTTGCAGACAGAGTTCAGTGTGTCAAATCGAGGGCATGTTGTCCGGTCCTCTGGCAGTCTCTATGGGGGTGCCACAGGGTTCAATTCTCGGCCGACTCTTTTCTCTGTATATATCAATGATGTTGCTCTTGCTGCGGGCATTCCCTGATCCACCTTACGAGACGACACCATTCTATACACTTTTGGCCCGTCATTGACACTGTGCTATCTAACCTCCAATCGAGCTTCAATGCCATACAACACTCCTTCCGTGGCCTCCAACTGCTCTTAAACGCTAGTAAAACCAAATGCATGCTTTTCAACCGATCGCTGCCTGCACCCGAGTTGCCCGACTAGCATCACCACACTGGATGGTTCCGACCTTGAATATGTGGACACCTATAAGTACCTAGGTGTCTGGCTAGACTGCAAACTCTCCTTCCAGACCCATATCAAACATCTCCAATCGAAAATCAAATCAAGAGTCGGCTTTCTATTCCGCAACAAAGCCTTCACTCACGCTGCCAAGCTTACCCTAGTAAAACTGACTATCCTACCGATCCGACTTCGCGATGTCATCTACAAAATGGCTTCCAACACTCTTCTCAGCAAACTGATGCAGTTTATCACAGTGCCATCCGTTTTGTCACTAAAGCACCTTATACTACCCACCACTGCGACTTGTATGTTCTAGTCGGGCTGGCCCTCGCTACATATTCGCCGCCAGACCCACTGGCTCCAGGTCATCTACAAGGCCATGCTAGGCAAAGCTCCGCCTTATCTCAGCTCACTGGTCACGATGGCAACACCCATCCGTAGCACGCGCTCCAGCAGGTGTATCTCATTGAGCATCCCCAAAGCCAACACCTCATTCAGCCGCCGCCTGTTCCAGTACTCTGCTGCCTGTGACTGGAACGACCGTAAAAATCGCTGAAGTTGAGACTTTTATCTCCTCACCAACTTAAACATCAGCTATCTGAGCAGCTAACCGATCGCTGCAGCTGTACATAGTCTATCGGTAAATAGCCCACCCATTTTTACCTACCTCATCCCCACAGTTTTTATTTATTTACTTTTCTGCTCTTTTGCACACCAATATCTCTACCTGTACATGACCATCTGATCATTTATCACTCCAGTGTTAATCTGCAATATTGTAATTATTCGCCTACCTCCTCATGCCTTTTGCACACATTGTATATAGACTCCCCTTTTTTTCTCTACTGTGTTATTGACTTGTTAATTGTTTACTCCATGTGTAACTCTGTGTTGTCTGTTCACACTGCTATGCTTTATCTTGGCCAGGTCGCAGTTGCAAATGAGAACCTGTTCTCAACTAGCCTACCTGGTTAAATAAAGGTGAAATAAAAATAAAAAATGTAAAAACCCCAATGGAAGGCCCTTAACCCAATGGAAGGCCCTTAACCCAATGGAAGGCCCTTAACCCAATGGAAGGCCCTTAACCCAATGGAAGGCCCTAAACCCAATGGAAGGCCCTAACCCCAATGGAAGGCCCTAAACCCAATGGAAGGCCCTAAACCCTAACCCCAATGGAAGGCCCTTAACCCTAACCCCAATGGAAGGCCCTAAACCCAATGGAAGGCCCTAACCCCAATGGAAGGCCCTAACCCCAATGGAAGGCCCTAACCCCAATGGAAGGCCCTTAACCCTAACCCCAATGGAAGGCCCTAACCCCAATGGAAGGCCCTAACCCCAATGGAAGGCCCTAACCCCAATGGAAGGCCCTAACCCCAATGGAAGGCCCTTAACCCAATGGAAGGCCATAACCCCAATGGAAGGCCCTAAACCCAATGGAAGGCCCAAACCCCAATGGAAGGCCCTAACCCCAATGGAAGGCCCTAACCCCAATGGAAGGCCCTTAACCCTAACCCCAATGGAAGGCCCTAACCCCAATGGAAGGCCCTAACCCCAATGGAAGGCCCTAAACCCAATGGAAGGCCCTAAACCCAATGGAAGGCCCTTAACCCTAACCCCAATGGAAGGCCCTAAACCCAATGGAAGGCCCTAACCCCAATGGAAGGCCCTAACCCAAATGGAAGGCCCTAAACCCTTAACCCAATGGAAGGCCCTTAACCCTAACCCCAATGGAAGGCCCTTAACCCAATGGAAGGCCCTTAACCCAATGGAAGGCCCTTAACCCAATGGAAGGCCCTTAACCCAATGGAAGGCCCTTAACCCAATGGAAGGCCCTTAACCCAATGGAAGGCCCTAAACCCAATGGAAGGCCCTTAACCCAATGGAAGGCCCTTGGCAATGGAAGGCCCTTAACCCAATGGAAGGCCCTTAACCCAATGGAAGGCCCTTAATCCAATGGAAGGCCTAAACCCAATGGAAGGCCCTTAACCCAATGGAAGGCCCTTAACCCAATGGAAGGCCCTTAACCCAATGGAAGGCCCTTAACCCCAACGCAGATTCCCTTAACTCTCTGTAATCTGCAGACTGCAGTAATGGAATGAATAGCAGCCTGTTGTCCGGAGGGCCTCTGAGAGGATTAGTCTGTAGAGGAGCATCCTGTACACCATGTATTGATCACCAGTGGCCTGACTCACTGACTGCAGGAAGCTGAGGGTTTATCCCCCTCCACTTCCTGTCTGAGAGCAGTAACCATAACCACAGCCTGCTGTAAGTCTGACCACTAGGAACCCAGCTCCATCAACAACAGCGGCTTACTGAAAAGCCCTCCTCTCACCGAGGCTTTACCAGGGAACTAAAAGACACACACTTGGCCAGGAACTAAAAAGACACACTTTACCAGGGAACTAAAGACACACTTCGCCAGGGAACTAAAAGACACACTTCGCCAGGGAACTAAAAGACACACTTTACCAGGGAACTAAAAGACACACTTTACCAGGGAACTAAAAGACACACTTCACCAGGGAACTAAAAGACACACTTTACCAGGGAACTAAAAGACACACTTTACCAGGAAACTAAAAGACACACTTCGCCATCGGCGCCCATCTGCAGATTTGATGTGTTTATTATTTCCACTTTTATTTAAGGAGGAAAAACTCCACTGAGAACTAACGATCATGTACAATAAGGACCGGGCCATGAGGCATAACATTACGACGATGATGGACAGCATACAACACCACCACAGACGATGAACAGGACAACATACAATACCACCACAGACGATGAACAGGACAACATACAATACCACCACAGACGATGAACAGGACAACATACAATACCACCACAGACGATGATGGACAGCATACAATACCACCACAGACGGTGAACAGGACAACACACAATACCACCACAGACGATGATGGACGACATACAATACCACCACAGACGATGATGGACAGCATACAATACCACCACAGACGGTGAACAGGACAACACACAATACCACCACAGACGATGATGGACGACATACAATACCACCACAGACGATGATGGACGACATACAATACCACCACAGACGATGAACAGGACAACATACAATACCACCACAGACGATGAACAGGACAACATACAATACCACCACAGACGATGAACAGGACAACATACAATACCACCACAGACGAAGAACAGGACAACATACAATACCACCACAGACGATGATGGACGACATACAATACCACCACAGACGACGAACAGGACAACATACAATACCACCACAGACGATGAACAGGACAACATACAATACCACCACAGACGATGAACAGGACAACATACAATACCACCACAGACGATGATGGACAGCATACAATACCACCACAGACGATGATGGACAGCATACAATACCACCACAGACGATGATGGACAACATACAATACCACCACAGACGATGACCAGGACAACATACAATACCACCACAGACGATGAACAGGACAACATACAATACCACCACAGACGATGAACAGGACAACATACAATACCACCACAGACGACGAACAGGACAACACACAATACCACCACAGACGATGATGGACAGCATACAATACCACCACAGACGATGAACAGGACAACATACAATACCACCACAGACGATGATGGACAACATACAATACCACCACAGACGATGAACAGGACAACATACAATACCACCACAGACGATGAACAGGACAACATACAATACCACCACAGACGATGAACAGGACAACATACAATACCACCACAGACGATGAACAGGACAACATACAATACCACCACAGACGATGAACAGGACAACATACAATACCACCACAGACGATGAACAGGACAACATACAATACCACCACAGACAATGAACAGGACAACATACAATACCACCACAGACGATGAACAGGACAACATACAATACCACCACAGACGATGAACAGGACAACATACAATACCACCACAGACGATGAACAGACAACATACAATACCACCACAGACGATGAACAGGACAACACACAATACCACCACAGACGATGATGGACAGCATACAATACCACCACAGACGCATTTAACAGGACAAATATACAATACCACCACAGACGATGAACAGGACAACACACAATACCACCACAGACGATGAACAGGACAACATACAATACCACCACAGACGATGATGGACAGCATACAATACCACCACAGACGATGATGGACAGCATACAATACCACCACAGACGATGAACAGGACAACATACAATACCACCACAGACGATGAACAGGACAACATACAATACCACCACAGACGATGATGGACAGCATACAATACCACCACAGACGATGAACAGGACAACATACAATACCACCACAGACGACGAACAGGACAACATACAATACCACCACAGACGATGAACAGGACAACATACAATACCACCACAGACGCTTAAGGCAGGACAACACACAATACCACCACAGACGATGATGGACAGCATACAATACCACCACAGACGATTTAACAGGACAACATACAATACCACCACAGACGATGAACAGGACAACATACAATACCACCACAGACGATGACCAGGACAACATACAATACCACCACAGAGGATGAACAGGACAACATACAATACCACCACAGACGATTAACAGGACAACATACAATACCACCACAGACGATGAACAGGACAACATACAATACCACCACAGACGATGATGGACAGCATACAATACCACCACAGACGATGAACAGGACAACATACAATACCACCACAGACGATGAACAGGACAACATACAATACCACCACAGACGATGATGGACAACATACAATACCACCACAGACGATGATGGACAACACACAATACCACCACAGACGACGAACAGGACAACACACAATACCACCACAGACGACGAACAGGACAACATACAATACCACCACAGACGATGAACAGGACAACATACAATACCACCACAGACGATGAACAGGACAAAATACAATACCACCACAGACGACGAACAGGACAACATACAATACCACCACAGACGACGAACAGGACAACATACAATACCACCACAGACGATGAACAGGACAACATACAATACCACCACAGACGATGAACAGGACAACATACAATACCACCACAGACGATGATGGACAGCATACAATACCACCACAGACGATGATGGACAGCATACAATACCACCACAGACGATGAACAGGACAACATACAATACCACCACAGACGATGAACAGGACAACATACAATACCACCACAGACGATGAACAGGACAACACACAATACCACCACAGACGACGAACAGGACAACATACAATACCACCACAGACGATGAACAGGACAACATACAATACCACCACAGACGATGATGGACAACATACAATACCACCACAGACGCACTTAACAGGACAACATACAATACCACCACAGACGACTTAACAGGACAACATACATACCACCACAGACATGATGGACAGCATACAATACCACCACAGACGATGAACAGGACAAACATACAATACCACCACAGACGATGAACAGGACAACATACAATACCACCACAGACGATGAACAGGACAACACACAATACCACCACAGACGACGAACAGGACAACATACAATACCACCACAGACGATGAACAGGACAACATACAATACCACCACAGACGATGATGGACAACATACAATACCACCACAGACGATGATGGACAACATACAATACCACCACAGACGACGAACAGGACAACATACAATACCACCACAGACGACGAACAGGACAACATACAATACCACCACAGACGATGAACAGGACAGCATACAATACCACCACAGACGACGAACAGGACAACATACAATACCACCACAGACGATGATGGACAGCATACAATACCACCACAGACGATGAACAGGACAACATACAATACCACCACAGACGATGATGGACAACATACAATACCACCACAGACGATGATGGACAACATACAATACCACCACAGACGACGAACAGGACAACATACAATACCACCACAGACGACGAACAGGACAACATACAATACCACCACAGACGATGATGGACAGCATACAATACCACCACAGACGATGAACAGGACAACACACAATACCACCACAGACGATGAACAGGACAACATACAATACCACCACAGACGATGAACAGGACAACATACAATACCACCACAGACGATGATGGACAGCATACAATACCACCACAGACGATTAACAGGACAACATACAATACCACCACAGACGATTAACAGGACAACATACAATACCACCACAGACGATTAACAGGACAACATACAATACCACCACAGACGATGATGGACAACATACAATACCACCACAGACGATGATGGACAACATACAATACCACCACAGACGATGATGGACAACATACAATACCACCACAGACGATGAACAGGACAACATACAATACCACCACAGACGATGAACAGGACAACATACAATACCACCACAGACGATGATGGACAACATACAATACCACCACAGACGATTAACAGGACAACATACAATACCACCACAGACGATGAACAGGACAACATACAATACCACCACAGACGATGACCAGGACAACATACAATACCACCACAGAGGATGAACAGGACAACATACAATACCACCACAGACGATTAACAGGACAACATACAATACCACCACAGACGATGATGGACAACATACAATACCACCACAGACGATGATGGACAACATACAATACCACCACAGACGACGAACAGGACAACATACAATACCACCACAGACGATGATGGACAACATACAATACCACCACAGACGATGAACGGGACAACATACAATACCACCACAGACGATGATGGACGACATACAATACCACCACAGACGACGAACAGGACAACACACAATACCACCACAGACGATGAACAGGACAACATACAATACCACCACAGACGATGAACAGGACAACACACAATACCACCACAGACGATGACCAGGACAACACACAATACCACCACAGACGATGAACAGGACAACATACAATACCACCACAGACGACGAACAGGACAACATACAATACTACCACAGACGATGAACAGGACAACATACAATACCACCACAGACGATGAACAGGACAACATACAATACCACCACAGACGACGAAAGGACAAACATACAATACCACCACAGACGATGAACAGGACAACATACAATACCACCACAGACGATGATGGACAACATACAATACCACCACAGACGATGAACAGGACAACATACAATACCACCACAGACGATGAACAGGACAACATACAATACCACCACAGACGATTTAACAGGACAGCATACAATACCACCACAGACGATGAACAGGACAACACACAATACCACCACAGACGATGATGGACAGCATACAATACCACCACAGACGATGAACAGGACAACATACAATACCACCACAGACGATGAACAGGACAACATACAATACCACCACAGACGATGAACAGGACAACATACAATACCACCACAGACGATGATGGACAGCATACAATACCACCACAGACGATGATGGACAACATACAATACCACCACAGACGATGAACAGGACAACATACAATACCACCACAGACGATGCATCACTACGTTGTTTTGTATAGAACAGTCTGATAAACGGGCAGATATTATGAATGGAAAAGAGGTCTAATGAACTTCAACAGTCCTGTAGTACTAACAGAGGAGTACTGTAGTACTAACAGAGGAGTACTGTAGTACTAACAGAGGAGTACTGTAGTACTAACAGAAGAGTACTGTAGTACTAACAGAGGAGTACTGTAGTACTAACAGAGGACCCCCAGAGGAGTACTGTAGTACTAACAGAGGAGTACTGTAGTACTAACAGAGTACCCCCAGAGGAATAGTACTGTAGTACTAACAGAGGAGTAGTGCTGTAGTACTAACAGAGTACCCCCAGAGGAATAGTACTGTAGTACTAACAGAGGAGTAGTGCTGTAGTACTAACAGAGTACCCCCAGAGTAGTACTGTAGTACTAACAGAGTACCCCCAGAGGAGTAGTACTGTAGTACTAACAGAGTAGTACTGTAGTACTAACAGAGGACCCCCAGAGGAATAGTACTGTAGTACTAACAGAGGAGTACTGTAGTACTAACAGAGGAGTACTGTAGTACTAACAGAGTACCCCCAGAGGAATAGTACTGTAGTACTAACAGAGGACCCCCAGAGGAATAGTACTGTAGTACTAACAGAGTAGTACTGTAGTACTAACAGAGGCCCCTCGCCCTGAAGTCAACTCTCATTTCTACCCAATCAGGTTGCTGTATAAATATACAGCCGTGTGTGTGTGTGTGTGTGTGTGTGTGTGTGTGTGTGTGTATTTTCCCTGTGCCTCCATAATGATCCAGGGAGTGTGTCAGGGAATGCAGGGAGCAGCAAGGTCATGGTACTAACATAGACGTGTGTGTGTGGTGTGTGTGGTGTGTGTGATGTTTCAGACAGGTTTACCTGAGGACTCAGCCTCCATATAAACACAGCTTCCTCCCTCACACCTCACGCTGAGGCTGTTGAGGGTTAGGGACAGGGACAGGGACAGGGTTAGGGACAGGGTTAGGGACAGGGTTAGGGACAGGGCTAGGGACAGGGTTAGGGACAGGGTTAGGACAGGGCAGGGACAGGTTAGGGACAGGTTAGGGACAGGGTTAGGGACAGGGTTAGGACAGGGTTAGGACAGGGTTAGGGACAGGGCTAGGGACAGGGGGGTTAGGGACAGGGTTAGGACAGGGTTAGGACAGGGTTAGGGACAGGGTTAGGACAGGGTTAGGGACAGGGGACAGGGACAGGACAGGTTAGGGACAGGGTTAGGGACAGGGTTAGGGACAGGGCTAGGACAGGGTTAGGGACAGGGTTAGGGACAGGGTTAGGACAGGGTTAGGGACAGGGTTAGGGACAGGGCTAGGACAGGGCTAGGGACAGGTTAGGGACAGGGTTAGGGACAGGGTTAGGACAGGGACAGGGACAGGGACAGGGCCAGGGGACTGGTTAGGGACAGGGCTAGGGACAGGGCTAGGGACAGGGTTAGGGGACAGGGACAGGGACAGGGTTAGGGACAGGCCAGGGACAGGCTAGGACAGGGTCAGGACAGGGACAGGGACAGGGGTTAGGGACAGGGTTAGGACAGGGTTAGGACAGGCTAGGGACAGGCTCAGGGACAGGGTTAGGGACAGTGGGACAGGTTAGGGGACAGGGCTAGGGACAGGCTTAGGACAGGGCAGGGACAGGACAGGCTAGGGACAGGGACAGGGACAGGGCTAGGGACAGGGTTAGGGACAGGCAGGGACAGGGTTAGGGGACAGGGTAATAGGGACAGGGTTAGGGACAGGGCTAGGACAGGGACAGGGTTAGGGACAGGCAATAGGGACAGGTACAGGATTGAGGTTAGGGACAGGGGTTAGGGACAGGGGTTAGGGACAGGGTTAGGGACTGTGGTTGTAGGACAGGTTCAGGGACAGGGTTAGGGACAGGGTTAGGGACAGGTTAGGGACAGGGACAGGGACAGGGTTAGGACAGGGTTAGGGACAGGTTAGGGACAGGGTTAGGGACAGGGTTAGGGGACAGGGTTAGGGGACAGGGCTAGGGACAGGGCTAGGGACAGGGTTAGGGACAGGGTTAGGACAGGGCCAGGGACAGGCTAGGACAGGGACAGGGACAGGGTTAGGGACAGGGTTAGGGACACAGGGACAGGGCTAGGGACAGGGTTAGGGACAGGGACAGGACAGGGTTAGGGGACAGGGCTAGGGACAGGGCTAGGGACAGGGCTAGGGACAGGGGGACAGGGCTAGGGACAGGTTAGGGACAGGGTTAGGGACAGGGTTAGGGACAGGGTTAGGGACAGGGTTAGGGACACAGGGTTAGGGACAGGGCTAGGGACAGGGTTAGGGACAGGGTTAGGACAGGGCTAGGGACAGGGCTAGGGACAGGGTTAGGACAGGGCTAGGGACAGGGCTAGGGACAGGGTTAGGACAGGCAGGGGACAGGGTTAGGGACAGGGTTAGGACAGGGTTAGGGGACAGGGTTAGGGACAGGGCTAGGACAGGGACAGCTATAGGGACAGGTTAGGACAGGGTTAGGGGACAGGGTTAGGGACAGGGTTAGGGACAGGGCTAGGGACAGGTTGCGGGACAGTGCAGGACAGGGTTAGGGACAGGGCTAGGGACAGGGTTAGGGACAGGTTAGGGACAGGGCTAGGGAGGGTAATAGGGACAGGTTAGGGACAGGGTTAGGGACAGGGTTAGGACAGGGTTAGGGACAGGGCTAGGGACAGGGCTAGGGACAGGGCTAGGGACAGGGTTAGTAGGACAGGGTTAGGACAGGGGCTAGGGACAGGTTAGGGACAGGGTTAGGGACACAATAGGGACAGGCTAGGGACAGGGTTAGGACAGGGTAGGGACAGGGTTAGGGACAGGGTTAGGGACAGGGGATAGGGACAGGGTTAGGACAGGTGGTCAGGGGACAGGGTTAGGGACAGGGCTAGGGACAGGGCTAGGGACAGGGTTAGGACAGGGCTAGGGACAGGGTCAGGGACAGGGCTAGGGACAGGTTAGGGCAGGCCAGGGACAGGACAGCCAGGGCAATAGGGACAGGGTTAGGGACAGGTTAGGACAGGGCTAGGGACAGGCTAGGGACAGGGTTAGGGACAGGGCTAGGACAGGCTAGGGACAGGGCTAGGGACAGGGTTAGGACAGGGCTAGGACAGGGCTAGGGACAGGGCTAGGGATACAGTTAGGGCAGGGACAGGGTTAGGGACAGGGTTAGGGACAGGGCTAGGACAGGGCTAGGGACAGGGCGAGGGACAGGGACAGGGACAGGGCGACAGGGACAGGCGAGGGACAGGGACAGGGACAGGGCTAGGACAGGGGCAGGGCCCTCTCCACTCCAGCCCAGATCTCCTCCCCCTGCCCTCCCAACCCAGCCCTCCTCCCTGCCCTCCCCAACCCAGACCTCCTCTCCACCCTCCTCCTCCTGTCCTCCCCAGCCCAGACCTCCTCCCTCCCTCCCCTCCTCCCCTCCCCAGCCCAGACCTCCTCTCCCTCCCCCAGCCCAGACCTCCTCTCCCCCTCCCCAGCCCAGACTCTCCTCCCTCCCCCCTCCTCCTCCCCAGCCCAGACCTCCCCTCCTCCCCAGCCCAGACCTCTCCTCCTCCCCAGCCCAGACCCAGACCTCCCCTCCCCAGCCCAGACCTCTCCCTCCTCCCCAGCCCAGACCCTCCCTCCTCCCTCCTCCCCAGCCCAGACCTCCTCTCCTCCCCAGCCCAGACCTCCTCCCCTCCCCAGCCCCTCCTCTCCCTCCTCCAGCCCAGACCTCCTCTCCTCCCCAGCCCAGACCTCCTCCCCTCCCCAGCCCAGACCCTCCTCTCCTCCCTCCCCAGCCCAGACTCCTCTCCTCCCCAGACCTCCTCCCCCCTCCCCAGCCCAGACCTCCCTCTCCTCCTCCCTCCCCCAGACCTCCTCCCCCCCTCTCCCCAGCCCAGACCTCCTCTCCCTCCTCCTCCCCAGCCCTCCTCCCCTCCCCAGCCCAGACCTCCCTCCCCTCCCCAGCCCAGACCCCAGCTCCTCCCCTCCCCAGCCCAGACCTCCCTCCTCCTCCTCCCCAGCCCAGCCCAGACCTCCCTCCTCCTCCCCAGCCCAGACCTCCTCTCCTCCCCTCCCCAGCCCAGACCTCCTCTCCTCCCTCCCCCCCTCCCCCTCCTCTCCCTCCCTCCCCAGACCTCCTCTCCTCCCTTCCTCCTCCCCTCCTCTGCTTGCTGATCAGACGGCTTCATGGTGAGGAATCTCTGTAAGCCATTTGCTCTCTGCAAGCTGCCGAATCAAAGGCAAGATTTCCGGACGGCATTTGAACAGAGATTATCCCGTTTGTGCGATCTGATTAGAAACTGCCACAGCCTGCTGTATTTTACTAGCTCCACTTCTCCCTTTGTGTACCCAGCTTCACAGAGGAGAACACAGACAGTCAGCTTCACAGAGGAGGAGAACACAGACAGTCAGCTTCACAGAGGAGAACACGGACAGTCAGCTTCACAGAGGAGAACACGGACAGTCAGCTTCACAGAGGAGACACGGACAGTCAGCTTCACAGAGGAGGAGAACACAGACAGTCAGCTTCACAGAGGAGGAGAACACAGACAGTCAGCTTCACAGAGGAGGAGAACACAGACAGTCAGCTTCACAGAGGAGAACACAGACAGTCAGCTTCACAGAGGAGGAGAACACAGACAGTCAGCTTCACAGAGGAGAACACAGACAGTCAGCTTCACAGAGGAGAACACAGACAGTCAGCTTCACAGAGGAGGAGAACACAGACAGTCAGCTTCCCAGAGGAGAACACAGACAGTCAGCTTCACAGAGGAGACACGGACAGTCAGCTTCACAGAGGAGAACACGGACAGTCAGCTTCACAGAGGAGACACAGACAGTCAGCTTCTACAGAGGAGGAGAACACAGACAGTCAGCTTTACAGAGGAGAACACAGACAGTCAGCTTCACAGAGGAGACAAGGACAGTCAGCCACAGAGGAGACAAGGACAGTCAGCTTCCAGACGGAGAACACAGACAGTCAGCTTACAGAGGAGAACACAGACAGTCAGCTTCACAGAGGAGACACAGACAGTCAGCTTCACAGAGGAGACACGGACAGTCAGCTTCACAGAGGAGAACACAGACAGTCAGTTTACAGAGAGACACGGACAGTCAGTTCACAGAGGAGACACAGACAGTCAGCTTCACAGAGGAGACAGACAGTCAGCTTCACAGAGGAGGAGAACACAGACAGTCAGCTTCACAGAGGAGAACACAGACAGTCAGCTCACAGGGGAGGAGAACACGGACAGTCAGCTTCACAGAGGAGGAGAACACAGACAGTCAGTTTACCAGAGGAGAACACAGACAGTCAGCTTCACAGAGGAGAACACAGACAGTCAGTTTCACAGAGGTGAATACAGACAGTCAGCTTCACAAAGGAGAACAAGGACACAGTCAGCTTACAGAGGAGAACACAAACAGTCAGCTTCACAGAGGAGAGGAGAAACAGACAGTCAGCTTCACAGAGGAGAACAAGGACAGTCAGCTTCACAGAGGAGAACACAGACAGTCAGCTTCACAGAGGAGAACAAGGACAGTCAGCTTCACAGAGGAGAACAAGGGACAGTCAGCTTCAGCAGAGTGAGACACAGACAGTCAGTTTACAGAGGAGACACGGACAGTCAGTTTACAGAGGAGGAGAACAAGGACAGTCAGCTTCACAGAGGAGAACACGGACAGTCAGCTTCACAGAGGAGAACACGGACAGTCAGCTTCACAGAGGAGAACACAGACAGTCAGCTTCACAGAGGAGAACACAGACAGTCAGCTTCACAGAGGAGAACACAGACAGTCAGCTTCACAGAGGAGACACAGACAGTCAGCTTCACAGAGGAGGAGAACACAGACAGTCAGCTTCACAGAGGAGAACAAGGACAGTCAGCTTCACAGAGGAGAACATGGGCAGTCAGCTTCACAGAGGAGAACACGGACAGTCAGCTTCACAGAGGAGGAGAACACAGACAGTCAGCTTCACAGAGGAGAACACAGACAGTCAGCTTCACAGAGGAGAACACGGACAGTCAGCTTCACAGAGGAGAACAAGGACAGTCAGCTTCACAGAGGAGACACGGACAGTCAGCTTCACAGAGGAGAACACGGACAGTCAGCTTCACAGAGGAGAACACGGACAGTCAGCTTCACAGAGGAGAACACGGACAGTCAGCTTCACAGAGGAGAACACGGACAGTCAGCTTCACAGAGGAGACACAGACAGTCAGCTTCACAGAGGAGGAGAACACAGACAGTCAGCTTCACAGAGGAGAACACAGACAGTCAGCTTCACAGAGGAGGACACAGACAGTCAGCTTCACAGAGGAGAACAAGGACAGTCAGCTTCACAGAGGAGAACAAGGACAGTCAGCTTCACAGAGGAGAACACAGACAGTCAGCTTCACAGAGGAGGAGAACACAGACAGTCAGCTTCACAGAGGAGAACAAGGACAGTCAGCTTCACAGAGGAGAACACAGACAGTCAGCTTCACAGAGGAGAACAAGGACAGTCAGCTTCACAGAGGAGAACAAGGACAGTCAGCTTCACAGAGGAGACACAGACAGTCAGCTTCACAGAGGAGACACGGACAGTCAGCTTCACAGAGGAGGAGAACAAGGACAGTCAGCTTCACAGAGGAGAACACGGACAGTCAGCTTCACAGAGGAGAACACGGACAGTCAGCTTCACAGAGGAGAACACAGACAGTCAGCTTCACAGAGGAGAACACAGACAGTCAGCTTCACAGAGGAGAACACAGACAGTCAGCTTCACAGAGGAGACACAGACAGTCAGCTTCACAGAGGAGGAGAACACAGACAGTCAGCTTCACAGAGGAGAACAAGGACAGTCAGCTTCACAGAGGAGAACATGGGCAGTCAGCTTCACAGAGGAGAACACGGACAGTCAGCTTCACAGAGGAGGAGAACACAGACAGTCAGCTTCACAGAGGAGGAGAACACAGACAGTCAGCTTCACAGAGGAGAACACAGACAGTCAGCTTCACAGAGGAGGAGAACAGACAGTCAGCTTCACAGAGGAGAACACGGACAGTCAGCTTCACAGAGGAGAACAAGGACAGTCAGCTTCACAGAGGAGACACGGACAGTCAGCTTCACAGAGGAGAACACAGACAGTCAGCTTCACAGAGGAGAACACAGACAGTCAGCTTCATAGAGGAGGACACAGTCAGTCAGCTTCACAGAGGAGACACGGACAGTCAGCTTCACAGAGGAGAACACGGACAGTCAGCTTCACAGAGGAGAACACGGACAGTCAGCTTCACAGAGGAGAACACAGACAGTCAGCTTCACAGAGGAGGACACAGTCAGTCAGCTTCACAGAGGAGACACAGTCAGTCAGCTTCACAGAGGAGAACACAGTCAGTCAGCTTCACAGAGGAGAACACAGTCAGTCAGCTTCACAGAGGAGAATACAGTCAGTCAGCTTCACAGAGGAGAACACAGGCAGTCAGCTTCACAGAGGAGGACACAGTCAGTCAGCTTCACAGAGGAGAACACAGACAGGCAGTCAGCTTCACAGAGGAGGACACAGACAGTCAGTCAGCTTCACAGAGGAGGAGAACACAGACAGTCAGTCAGCTTCACAGAGAACATGGACAGTCAGCTTCACAGAGGAGAACACGGACAGGCAGTCAGTCAGCTTCACAGAGGAGGACACAGACAGTCAGTCAGCTTCACAGAGGAGGAGAACACAGACAGTCAGTCAGCTTCACAGAGAACATGGACAGTCAGCTTCACAGAGGAGAACACGGACAGGCAGTCAGTCAGCTTCACAGAGGAGAACACGGACAGGCAGTCAGTCAGCTTCACAGAGGAGAACACGGACAGGCAGTCAGTCAGCTTCACAGAGGAGAACACAGACAGGCAGGCTGAGCAGCTGAACAGAATAGATGGCTACACTAGGATAAGAACTGCCAGGGTATATTTCCACCTATTACAGCATAGTAACACAATGACTGTCTGACACCAGTGGCCCCGCCCCCATCAGGAAATGTAATGACTGTCTGACACCAGTGGCCCCGCCCCCATCAGGAAATGTAATGACTGTCTGACACCCGTGGCCCCGCCCCCATCAGGAAATGTAATGACTGTCTGACACCCGTGGCCCCGCCCCCATCAGGAAATGTAATGACTGTCTGACACCCGTGGCCCCGCCCCCATCAGGAAATGTAATGACTGTCTGACACCCGTGGCCCCGCCCCCATCAGGAAATGTAATGACCGTCTGGCACCAGTGGCCCCGCCCCCATCAGGAAATGTAATGACTGTCTGACACCAGTGGCCCCGCCCCCATCAGGAAATGTAATGACTGTCTGACACCAGTGGCCCCGCCCCCATCAGGAAATGTAATGACTGTCTGACACCAGTGGCCCCGCCCCCATCAGGAAATGTAATGCTCCGTCAATAGGAAGATAGCAGGAGAAAACACAGTCTAGGACTGCTTCCTAAATAGCACCCTATTCCCAGTTTAGCGCACTACTTTAGACCAGTCAGACGTCGGTACCAAAATGTACACACTCACTACTACTACTACTGTAAGTCGCTGTGTATAAGAGCATCTGCTAAATGACTAAATGGTAAATTGATAGCCTAGAAACAGTGCGGTTGGGCCTGACAGACAGGAGGGAGGGAGGGAAGCAACACTTAACCCGGCCCCAGCCAGGCTTCATACACAATATCTCTGGTCTCTGGGTTGGGTAATCACTGGGTTGTGGGTGGAACTCCTGGGTGGGAAACCACAGCTTGCAGAATGGTAGCATCCATTCAGAAGAGCTTCTGGTACGAACCCAACGGCAGGCAGACAAGCAGGGTGGTTGAAGGTTACAAACCGTACTACTGTTTTAAAACTCTCACGCTCTTGGATACTGGTGTTTTAAGCCCTTTTTTTTTTAAAACACATATGACAGAGGAAGTATATTTCAGTCGTTCATCAGGACAACCACTACATTTATTAACAGCTTATATAAAAACAACATTTTGTTGAGTTGGAGGAACTAAGTATAGAAGAATAGAGTCCTAGTGGAATAACACAGCCTGGGGTTTAAAAAAGCTTCTCAGTGAACCAGCGTCCTTGACTGACATTATTATTATCCATTATTTAGAAGCAGGAAGGTTGTGTGTAATGGAGGG